>NC_138736.1:147500-262500 GCF_965113295.1 Leuciscus leuciscus
AATTGCTGATTACTTTTGCTTTACCTTCTAAAAATTCAAAAATGTTGTTCTCAATATCGCACAAGCCTACAGTACATAATAATAATAATACGACACCAAAATGTTATATAGTAAAACCAGAAACATACAGATTTCACAATCCACAATTTCACTGCAGAAAACAGCAACAATTTACTCCCTTCAGCTGACACACTCTCACCTAACCCTCCCTTCAGCTGACACACTCTCACCTAACCCTAACCCTTCAGCTGACACACTCTCACCTAACCCTCCCTTCAGCTGACACACTCTCACCTAACCCTCCCTTCAGCTGACACACTCTCACCTAACCCTAACCCTTCAGCTGACACACTCTCACCTAACCCTAACCCTTCAGCTGACACACTCTCACCTAACCCTAACCCTTCAGCTGACACACTCTCACCTAACCCTAACCCTTCAGCTGACACACTATCACCTAACCCTAACCCTTCAGCTGACACACTCTCACCTAACCCTAACCCTTCAGCTGACACACTCTCACCTAACCCTAACCCTTCAGCTGACACACTCTCACCTAACCCTAACCCTTCAGCTGACACACTCTCACCTAACCCTAACCCTTCAGCTGACACACTCTCACCTAACCCTAACCCTTCAGCTGACACACTCTCACCTAACCCTAACCCTTCAGCTGACACACTCTCACCTAACCCTAACCCTTCAGCTGACACACTCTCACCTAACCCTAACCCTTCAGCTGACACTCTCTCTACTGTATAAATCTGTATATCGGTGGTCCCTGTCCCAATCCACCGGACGAGATGTTTAGAACTAGATCTTTGTCGTTATAGTTCCCGTCTGTGTTCGTCAGGAATCCTCAGGATGGATATTTAACGTCTGACAGGGATGGAAACGAGGAACTGAAGTTCAGTAAATGAATCTGCTGTTTAACTGACCCACGTTTGCTCAACGAGAAGCAGATTCTCCCTGAACATCGGTTGAGCCATTAAGGGCTCATATGATGCTATTTTAAACGTTTATTGGGGGTAATAGGTTAACATGCTTTAATATAAAAATAAAAAAACGCACTGTACATTCTTGTCCAGTCTGTCTGAAACTGAAACACACTGATTTCTACAAAGCCCCTCCTTCAAAAAAGGCCAGTGCTCTGATTGGCCACAGCTCAACTAGTGCTTTGTGATTGGCCAAAAACTTTAAGTGTGTGTTAAACGTAAAACGTCGGAAACGAGTGTCATCACAGCACCTGACCCCGCTAATGTCTGTCTTACAGGGATAGTTCATTTACTAGCCCATGATTTACTCGCCCTCAAGCCGTCCTAGGTGTGTATGACTCTCTTTTTCAGGCGAATACAATCAGAGTTATAAATAAAGAATATCCTGCTCTTCCCAGGTTTATAATGGGAGTGAATGTGGAGCCTGAGATTCTGAAGCATTATCCATCATAACCCTAATCCATATGGGTTAATAAAGGCCTTCTGAAGAAACATATCCAGAGATATAACTTTAGAAACTATAATCACTGGCGTCTGCTAACGGCCGTACCAAAGTCTAGTTCCTGGGGGATGGCTTCCAGGATGGCTGAGACTGAAGTTGGTTGCCTCTGACTTTGTTTCACTGAATAGAAAGTCGTACAAGTTAAAGTTAAAACGATGTACCCTTAAATCTTCACATGAATCTGTCTGAGAAACGGCCTGAAGTTCGTCAGCGTCGGCCCGTGTGAAGGGTCACCGCTGGCTCTGTGTTCGGCTCCTCTAGTCCTCCATCAGTGTGATTCAGCAGGGTCAGAAAACAACTTCTCCACTCACCGGCCATTCAGAACCTCTACTAGCCAAGAGAAGAGAAGAAATTAACCAGATTAACTACGTCACAGTCGTAGTTAATATATATAGTTCCTCATTCGTTCTCATCCTTTTCACCATAAATGTGTTTTAGTTGGACAGATCAATACAGTACAAAGAATATAAAAAAATGTAGGATGTTGGAAAATAACAATGTCTTTTCTGTTCACCAAATGCTTTTAATCTTCGTTACTACTTCAATGCTAATGAACAAGCGCGCCGTTATTTCTGGTGTAGTGACGATGTGAAAGATATGAGCAGATTCTGCGTAATGTGCTGTATTTAATATATCATAATGATCCATACGTTTTTGTACTAAGAGTAAACGTAATGAGTAACGCCACATTGGCTCGTGATTTGACAGCGTTTCCCGCCACAGCTGATTTTTACTGCATTTGGCGAGTGTTTATTTCAAACTCTGATCAAGAGCGTCAAGAGCACGGAAAGGGTTAATGTGGAGACCCGCTTGGCATTCTGGGTATTTGATTGGCAGCATGTGATGTCCTGCCCTGACACGTGTGTGTGTATGTGTGTGTGTGCAGGTGAATGCCGAGGCGATGTCTGGCAGTAAGGCGCTGGGAGGCGCGCGGCGGCGGCGCACACGGTGCCGGCGCTGTCAGGCGTGTATGAGGACCGAGTGCGGCGAGTGCCACTTCTGCAAGGACATGAAGAAGTTCGGAGGACCGGGTCGCATGAAGCAGTCGTGTCTGCTCCGGCAGTGCACCGCGGTGAGTCCCCATTGATAGGCGACAAGGACCAGGGACGAGCCATTATTAAAAACTGGAATTTCTCTGGATTTACAAATCCTTGGGAACTTTTGGGATAATGTAAGGACACAACTGCATGAAATATATCACACTGTGAAAGTGTTTTTTGAATATTTTATTACAAAAATCGTACATATCATACCTTTAAGTGTGTGTCGGAAATATAACGGCTAAATGTAAAGCTTCAGCTTCCAAAGCTTCTAAGCAATTGTAAACACGCAGTTAATAATGTTGTGTTTACCTTTATTTAGCATTGAGCAAAATGCATCTTAATCCCATGTGCAGACCTTCACACATGTTCTCCCAGGTTAGTTTATGTGTGTGTGTTCTCTCCTGCAGCCGGTGTTGCCGCACACTGCCGTGTGTTTCGCGTGTGGTGAAGCGGGGAAGGAAGATACGGTGGAGTCGGAGGAGGAGAAGTTCAGCCTTTCTCTGATGGAGTGCACAATCTGCAACGAGATCATCCACCCCAGCTGCCTGAAGGTCTGGCCCACACCGGCTCATTACCAGCACTCTTTACCAGCACTCTTTACCTGCACTCTTTACCTGCACTCTTTACCTGCACTCTTTACCTGCACTCTTTACCTGCACTCACTACCAGCCCTCTTTACCAGCCCTCACTACCAGCCCTCACTACCAGCCCTCATTACCAGCCCTCATTACCAGCCCTCATTACCTGCACTCATTACCAGCACTCTTTACCAGCACTCTTTACCAGCACTCTTTACCTGCACTCTTTACCTGCACTCTTTACCTGCACTCTTTACCTGCACTCATTACATTACCAGCCCTCATTACCAGCCCTCATTACCAGCCCTCATTACCTGCACTCATTACCAGCACTCATTACCAGCACTCTTAATTCTGACCATAACATCATCAACTCTCTCCCACAGATGGGGAAGTCCGAAGGCATCATTAACGATGAGATCCCAAACTGTTGGGAATGTCCAAAGTGCCACAAGGAAGGAAAGACCAGTAAGGTAAGACTGAAGTAAAACATGATGAAGCGTCTCTGTTTCAGGACTGGTCTTGCTACACCTTCTTTAAAGGTTTGGTTTTCTGCTAAAATGGAAAATATTTGATAGATTTTAGTCCATAAATCCGTAATTTGCAAACCGATTGAGATGGACTATAAAGACTTATAGGGCCCTATTTTAACGATCTAAGCGCATGGTCTAAAGCGCACGGCGCAAGTTCACTTAGGGCGTCCGAATCCACTTTTTCTAGTTTAACGACGGGAAAAATGGTTGGCGCTCCCGGCGCATGGTCTAAAAGGGTTGTCCCTGTTCTCTTCATGAGTAATGGGTGTGTTTTGGGATTTACGCGCGTTAAACCAATCAGAGTCTCATCTCCCGTTCCCTTTAAATGCCAGTTGCACTCGCCCCATGGCGGATTCGCTATTTACATGACGGAATTTGATAGTGGAAAGACCGAACGCGTCTCCAGAGTGCAAACGGATCTGCTCCTGCGCGAGGTAAAAGTGCGCAAGGAGACCATCTACGGGACAAGTCGGATTCACCATATCTTTATGTACACAATAATAATATTTTACATTGTAATCCTTTTATTTTAAATATAAGGCATGTTTGTGTGCTGCTGTGCGTCCCTGTGTGTGTAATAAGAAAGTGTGTGTGTGCGTTGTGGACCCGCCTATAGGCGCGCATTACTAACGCGCTCATTAAATAACAAAAAAAAATATTGCGCAGTCTATTTCTGTTGCCTCAAAATAGCAACGGTCCAACAATGCGCCAGAACAGACCTCGTTCTCAGACCAGCACACCCATGGGCACAAATGCATTTGCTATTTAAATAACGTGGCGCAGGACGTGAAAATGAAAACTGCGTCGGGCTGAAACTAGCAAAACACACTTGCGTCGTGCTTGCCGCTGCATTGCGCCGGGTGTAAGATAGGGCCCATAAAGTCATATAAAGGGCAAATTTTTTATACATACAGTAAATTCACGTACAGCGGTTATATAATATAGCAAATCTCAACTGCTTGAATGTTTATTTATATTGTCTTAAAATGTAGCTATATTATCGCCCAGCTCTAATCTGATAAATGCAGCTTTAAAGCATGAAGGTATTCAAATATTATAAACGTTATCATGATTTTCTGTAAAGCTGCTTTGAAACAATGTGTGTTGTGAAAAGCGCTATACAAATAAATTTGACTTGCTACGTATTCTAAGTTCTTGTACATTCTGCTGTTTTGTCACCAAGATAATGTTTCGATATTCCAACTTTTTTTTAAATTTCATTGTTTTTTTATCGTTCAAAATTGCAAAAATCTATTCTGAAGGGAGAAAACTGAAGAGGAAACGTAACATTTAACGTGTTCAGTCAGGCCTGGTTTTGCACGATACTTCAGTAATCATGCACGATCTTGCAAATCAGTTTCCTAAATAATGAGCATTTAGATTTCATGCCTCCAAACAAACACATGATAACATTTGATTTATAACTTCAGCTTGTTTATAGAGAATCTGTGGCACAATGATGTCACCGTTATAACTTCAGAATAATATAAGGTTTCTGTCTGGTCTGCAGGATCAAGGAGACGGTTTAGGAAAGCGACGCATGGACAACGGGGAAGTGAGTCGCTGGAAGCTCACGGATGATCCTCCTCCCAGTAAGAAGAAGAGCTTGTCTCTGGAAGACTCGACACGACAAGACGGGCCTAAACGCAAGAAGGAGAAGGACGTGCCTCAGGAGGGAGGCTCCAAGAAGAAGGCAAGTCCAACAGCAGATTCAGGGACTGGTGGAATGAAATCTTTCAGTCTAGCTTTAGATTCGACTCTAACTCATATGATTCTACAAGAAACAACAGCTGTCGTAATATCAAACATGGAGAGAGAAACTATTTTTATATCTAGTGTTTAAATTAGAGATGCACCGATGTGAACATTTTGGCCGATACCGATAACCGATAAATCTTTGTATTTGAAAGCCGATAACCGATAAATTGGCCGACAAATCTGAATCAAAATTGATATATTATTTATATTTAATTTTTGAGAGCCTGATTACAAAAACAAAACTCACAATTAAAAGCCATGTCCCAAGCACACAGTTAGAATGTTCTCACTATAATTTTATGTCGCCTTTATGAAAGCATGTTTTACTTTACTGTATTTTCCTTTTTTGAAGAGATACCAATCATATTTCAAGCAATTCAAACCCATCATGTTGAACAGTCGCATCTGAAGCGTCTCAGCTGAAGGAAATAATCCATTATTTATTGGCTTTAATATATCGGCCAAATTTTCTTATCAGGCCTATAACGATAACATTAAAAATGATCATATATCGCCCGATGCCGATATGGTGGGCAATATATTGTGCATCCCTAGATTAAATATAGTCACCAAAAAGGTCTGTAGTGTTTTAGAAAAGGCTACATTTTAAATTTGAAACTGGGCAAAGAAATGTGTGATGTTTGAGGGTTTCGTTCATAAGAGAGTCGAGCTGCTGATATCAGACCCGCTCGGGCCGGGAGTGTTCGTAGCATGTGCCTGTTTTTATGAGCACTGTGTTTTTCTGTGTTTCCCCGACAGATCAAAGGTGCCCGTGAGAAACATCTGAAAAAGGTACGACTGTCTCATTGTTGAAAAGAATAGTTGTCAGAGGCTACGTTTACATGCAACCAAATAATCCGTTAGTAATGGGATTGACGGCTCAATCGCACTGAAAAGCCTTCATGTAAACACTTTAATCGATCCGATTGAGCTCGATCCCAATGAGATTTCGATCCGATTGAAAGGGGCGGTTTATTCCTTTTCTAATCCGATCGAGAGAACATGTGAACACTTGATCGTATTGAAAACGGAAACTGAAAGGACTGCGCATGTGCGATGACGTAGAAATACCGTAATGATGTATGACGCGCAGAACGAGCTGTTCTTCCTGTTGAATAGTTGAAGTGTTGTATAAATGAGTTTCCCGTTATTCTATAATCCTCCGTTCACTGCGTCTGTGAAGTGGAGCAGGACAACGACCCACCAGTCCTTGCTTCAGACTCTCATCCACACACGACTGGTTTTAGGCATTTTTGCTGTGTGATCAATATAACCAGCGGCACAATGGCTCATACGCTCATTATCTCCAAATTATGACCAGAAATGGATAAATATCAAGTCTGCTGTTTAAAACAAATAAAGAACCAATGTAGGAGAACAGTTATTATCCGCAAACAGTGTGTGCATGTCAAACTATCTATCCCGATTTGAAGCTTGTGACATATAAACGCGCACATCAACCCGATCACGTGTTAAGCGTTCATGTAAACACTACACTCAGATTCATCAATCGGAATGAATTCAGTCCGATTGAAACAAAAGTTGTGCATGTAAACGTAGCCGGTGTCTCTCCTAAGAGGACTGCTCTTCATTGAGTTTCTGTCTTCTGCAGAAAGCGAAACCCAACTCCTCGGACTCCTCTGAAGCGAACGGGCCGAACGCATCGGTGTCAGTCGGTCACGGCTCTGGCTCGGCTCCGGCTCAGCCCTCGTCTCTGACGGCCAGCCAGGACCAGCGCTCCCATCACCGGGAGAAACTGGAGCGCTTCAAGCGCATGTGTCTGCTGGAGCGAGTGCGGGACTCCAGCTCCTCGTCCTCCTCCAGCTCTGAGACGGACTCTGAGTCGGACTCGGACTCTCCGTCTCCCATCGGCGCCTCGGAACCGTCCTCTCCGGCGTATGGGAGCATGCGGGATCGGGAGCGTAACCGGCGCCTGGCGGAGCTGGGCTTCAGCGCGAGCGAGGACTCTGAGGGAGAGAGCGTGCCGGAGCCGGAGCCGGAGCCTGACGAGCCTCAGCCGCAGCGCCGCCGAGGAGACGCTAATCCCAGAGTCCGCAAGCCGGTTCTGGACCCCGAAGCGGACGAGGACGAGGACGGCTCAGCGGATCGCGGTCACAAACCTGTGGCTCCGCCGTCTCCGCTGTCCGCCACGCAGCCCGTCACACACACACACACACACACATCGGACGGCCTGTCCTCCAAGCGCTCGAACGGGCAGGAGCGTAACGGGCGCTCGCGGGTCAGCAGGGAGACGCAAGAGAAGGAGAACTCCAACAGCACCGTCACTAATCACCGGCACGGCAAAGCTGTCCGCGGGAGCAAACTGCGTGGCGGGAGCCGGCAAGCCCAGAGTAAGAGCGGCTCCGCGGCGGGCGGCTCTGCGACGGCTAACGGGAACAGCGCCGCAGCTAACGCTAACGCTAGCGGCGTCTCTCTGCAGCGCTCACAGTGCCGGCCGCTGAAGAGGAGCGCTGTGCCCGTGCCCTCGCCCAGACCGCTGCAGATGGAGAGACACCTGGTGCGCCCACCGCCCGCCTGCCCCGAACCACACCGCCTGCCGCTAGCCAGCGGAGACACACACACGCTAACCAGAGACGCCTGGCTCCGCGTGTTCCAGCAGCTCAGCCAGCGCCAGCTGTGTGTGTGCATGCGTGTGTGCCGCACCTGGAGCCGCTGGTGAGAGACCTGCTAACACATGACACTATTATTATAATCATAATACCTTTTATGTATAGGCACTCAATAAAATCAGTAAAAAACAAAGCTATGCAAAAACACAGACATGCACATCAAACATAAAATCAACAAATCAAACAATCAAATCAATAAAAGCTATTCTAAACTGATAAGTTTAAATATGAGCTTTAAAAGATATATCAAGCTATATCATAAATCCAACCTTCCTCCTTCAGTCCAAAAACAGCATTAATTGACACTAAACTGAAAAACGACCTATTAAAGGCAGTTCAGCAGAAAAACACATAATCACAGCTAGACGACAGACAGTTTCACATGCCACTGTAAAGGAACGATTCAGATGAAACTGTTTCTAATTGAATGTATTAGATGTGCAGCAGCGGAGGTTCATGAGCACCTGCTGTATCATTAGCGTGGCTGTTATCGTCATCCGTCTCACTTCTTCTGCTCCTGCCACACAACTGTAGAGGAGAGCTATGAGATCCGGCACACAGATAGAGACAGACCTAACCCTTACCAGAGAATCTCCTAACCTCTAGCGCCACCAACAGCTCAAATCTACATTTATGTTAATGCTAATAGCTTTTGACCTGAAAGGCCTATAAACAGAATGTTTTTATAGTGGTGCCAGATGGTTCATTAGCTCTTCTTCACCAGTCTTTGCTCAGATCACCATTAGATCATCATGCTGGTAAAAAGTTATTAAATTCTTTTTGATCGACCAAACGGTTCTTGTATAACATTTCAACTAATGATCATGCCAAACACCTTCTGTATGGAGACGCATCTGGGAATATCCCATCGTTCGGCACAGCGCCTCCTACTGATCAAGAAGGAAAATTGTCAAGATTTCATTATAATGTTCAAATAGATCAAAAAGCATTAGGCTGGTCTTTATATCTTCGGTGCTGCGTATCGAGTCATGATATAACCAGATATAAACATAAAAGTAATGTGGCAAACAACAGTTTTGCTGTCAGCTTATTTGCCCCTGTTATTGCTGTTTGCAGCTGTAATTTTAATTAATTAATGTAATATATAGCATAAAATAGTCTTCTTTTTTTTTTATTCTATAGCACAGATGTGAAGTGGACTGAATGTTTTTGAAGGCACCAGGATTTGTTACACTTTGAATCATGAAATAACATTAGCTGTGAAATACATGTGTTTGTTGAGAGATGATCTTTATGCTTCCAAACGATCGGCTGAATCGAGTCATTTGAGCTTTTGAAATGTTCATGTTGTATAATAGTAGCGGTGCACTGATATAATTCACGATTCATCAGTCATTCATCCAAAACCGATATCAATAACCAATACTTTACTTGTATTTCTGATTATCCAGATAATTAAATATAATGCTAAACCATAGAAAACCGTGTCCTCTGCACCTCCACAATACAGTGCATGTGGAACTGCTCTCTGTCAGTCATGTGACTCGTGTGTTTGTCTGCAGCCGCTGTCAGTCATGTGACTCGTGTTTTTGTCTGCTGGTTCTGTCAGTCATGTGACTCGTGTTTTTGTCTGCAGCCGCTGTCAGTCATGTGACTCGTGTGTTTGTCTGCTGGTGCTGTCAGTCATGTGACGCGTGTTTTTGTCTGCTGGCTCTGTCAGTCATGTGACTCGTGTTTTTGTCTGCTGGTTCTGTCAGTCATGTGACTCGTGTTTTTGTCTGCAGCCGCTGTCAGTCATGTGACTCGTGTGTTTGTCTGCTGGTGCTGTAAGTCATGTGACTCGTGTGTTTGTCTGCAGGTGCTGTCAGTCATGTGACGCGTGTTTTTGTCTGCTGGTTCTGTCAGTCATGTCAAGTCAAGTCAAGTTTATTTGTATAGCGCTTTTCACAATACAGATTGTATCAAAGCAGCTTCACAGTATTAAATTAAAATAATACAACAAAGTTTGTTTCAAGAGGAATTTATTGATTGATAAAATTAAATTAAATATCCCCAAAATATCCCCAATCAAATATCATGTGACTCGTGTGTTTGTCTGCAGCCTCTGTCAGTCATGTGACTCGTGTGTTTGTCTGCAGCCTCTGTCAGTCATGTGACTCGTGTTTTTGTCTGCTGGCTCTGTCAGTCATGTGACTCGTGTGTTTGTCTGCAGCCTCTGTCAGTCATGTGACTCGTGTGTTTGTCTGCTGGCTCTGTCAGTCATGTGACTCGTGTGTTTGTCTGCTGGTGCTGTAAGTCATGTGACTCGTGTGTTTGTCTGCAGGTGCTGTCAGTCATGTGACGCGTGTTTTTGTCTGCTGGCTCTGTCAGTCATGTGACTCGTGTGTTTGTCTCCTGGTGCTGTCAGTCATGTGACTCGTGTGTTTGTCTGCTGGTGCTGTAAGTCATGTGACGCGTGTTTTTGTCTGCAGCCGCTGTCAGTCATGTGACGCGTGTTTTTGTCTGCTGGTTCTGTCAGTCATGTGACTCGTGTTTTTGTCTGCTGGCTCTGTCAGTCATGTGACTCGTGTGTTTGTCTGCAGCCTCTGTCAGTCATGTGACTCGTGTGTTTGTCTGCAGCCTCTGTCAGTCATGTGACTCGTATGTTTGTCTGCTGGTGCTGTCAGTCATGTGACTCGTGTGTTTGTCTGCAGCCTCTGTCAGTCATGTGACTCGTGTGTTTGTCTGCAGCCTCTGTCAATCATGTGACGCGTGTGTTTGTCTGCAGGTGCTGTCAGTCATGTGACTCGTGTGTTTGTCTGCAGCCTCTGTCAGTCATGTGACTTGTGTGTTTGTCTGCAGCCTCTGTCAGTCATGTGACTCGTGTTTGTCTGCAGCCTCTGTCAGTCATGTGACTTGTGTGTTTGTCTGCAGCCTCTGTCAGTCATGTGACTTGTGTGTTTGTCTGCAGTCTCTGTCAGTCATGTGACTCGTGTGTTTGTCTGCAGCCTCTGTCAATCATGTGACGCGTGTGTTTGTCTGCAGGTGCTGTCAGTCATGTGACTCGTGTGTTTGTCTGCTGGTGCTGTCAGTCATGTGACTCGTGTGTTTGTCTCCTGGTGCTGTCAGTCATGTGACTCGTGTGTTTAGGTGTGTTCGACATCGCCTGCGGCTGGATGTAACCGATCGGCGAGAGTAGCCGCGTGCAGGCGGGGAGGAGCTGCAAACGGAGACGTGAAGTCGGACACTTTCTGGTTCCCGTAGTGACCGCTCACGTGGTGTTTGCATACTTTACCACAGCTGAAGTGAAATAAATGCAATATTTGCCAAATAATACACAGATGTGTCAGAGACATTTTCATTCAGTACTTTATGTACTGCTTCATACAGTGTCTGTTTGAACAAGAATAAAGTTCAACATAAGCTACTATCAATGAAGTGGAGTCTACGTTTTTTAAGCAGTTTTAATTTGATAAACATGACACAATATAACATGACAACGACATGAAAAGAGTGTTCACTGTTATAATAAACTGATTTGAGAGCTTTAGAGGAACTAAAGGTGTTCGAATAAACACGAAACACACGTGATCGTTGTCATGCGGTGAATCCGGCCAATCGTGGAACAGCTGTGTCGTCATCAGCCCTCCTGCAGCCCAGTGCAGCCGCTCTTGAGAAGCTGCGCTGGCTGAGTTCTCCGGCTACTCTCGAATTGCTCTCGCGGTACTTTGATGGCATACGTCACAGTCACGTGGCGTCGGCGCTGTATCAAGTCGG
This sequence comes from Leuciscus leuciscus, assembly GCF_965113295.1. Lineage (NCBI taxonomy): Eukaryota > Metazoa > Chordata > Actinopteri > Cypriniformes > Leuciscidae > Leuciscus > Leuciscus leuciscus. The sequence goes on from NC_138736.1 coordinate 159,257, forward strand.
ACAAAATTTCTAACCGGCATGCACTGCTTCAAGTCAGCCGCCGATCGGTCTGCGCAGAGCTGCATGAAGTCGAACAAGCCTTTTGTCTGCAGGCTCTGTCAGTCATGTGACTCGTGTGTTTGTCTGCAGGCTCTGTCAGTCATGTGACTCGTGTGTTTGTCTGCTGGTGCTGTCAGTCATGTGACTCGTGTGTTTGTCCGCTGGTGCTGTCAGTCATGTGACGCGTGTGTTCGACATCGGCTGCGGCTGGATGTAACCGATCGGCGAGAGTAGCCGCGTGCAGGCGGGGAGGAGCTGCAAACGGAGACGTGAAGTCGGACACTTTCTGGTTCCCGTAGTGACCGCTCACGTGGTGTTTGCGTACTTTACCACAGCTGAAGTGAAATAAATGTAATATTTGCCAAATAATACACAGATGTTTCAGAGACATTTTCATTCAATAGGCCTACTTTATGTACTGCTTCATACAGCGTCTGTTTGAACAAGAATAAAGTTCAACATAAGCTACTATCAATGAAGTGGAGTCTATACGTTTTTTAATCAGTTTTAATTTGATAAACATGACACAATATAACATCGCAATGACATGAAAAGAGTGTTTACTGTTATAAAAAACTGATTTGTGAGCTTTAGATGAACTAAAGGTGTTCGAATAAACACGAAACACACGTGATCGTTGTCATGCGGTGAATCCGGCCAATCGTGGAACAGCTGTGTCGTCATCAGCCCTCCTGCAGCCCAGTGCAGCCGCTCTTGAGAAGCTGCGCTGGCTGAGTTCTCCGGCTACTCTCGAAATGCTCTCGCGGTACTTTGATGGCATATGTCACAGTCACGTGGCGTCGGCGCTGTATCAAGTCGGACAAAATTTCTAACCGGCATGCACTGCTTCAAGTCAGCCGCCGATCGGTCTGCGCAAAGCTGTATGAAGTCGAACAAGCCTATTGTCTGCAGCCTCTGTCAGTCATGTGACTTGTGTGTTTGTCTGCAGGTGTTGTCAGTCATGTGACTCGTGTGTTTGTCTGCAGCCTCTGTCAGTCATGTGACTCTTGTGTTTGTCTGCAGGTGTTGTCAGTCATGTGACTTGTGTGTTTGTCTGCAGCCTCTGTCAGTCATGTGACTCGTGTGTTTGTCTGCAGCTTCTGTCAGTCATGTGACTCGTGTGTTTGTCTGCAGCTTCTGTCAGTCATGTGACTCGTGTGTTTGTCTGCAGGTGTTGTCAGTCATGTGACTTGTGTGTTTGTCTGCAGCCTCTGTCAGTCATGTGACTTGTGTGTTTGTCTGCAGGTGTTGTCAGTCATGTGACTCGTGTGTTTGTCTGCAGCCTCTGTCAGTCATGTGACTCGTGTGTTTGTCTGCAGGTGTTGTCAGTCATGTGACTTGTGTGTTTTTCTGCAGCCTCTGTCAGTCATGTGACTCGTGTGTTTGTCTGTAGGTGTTGTCAGTCATGTGACTTGTGTGTTTGTCTGCTGGTGCTGTCAGTCATGTGACTCGTGTGTTTGTCTGCTGGTGCTGTCAGTCATGTGACGCGTGTGTTTGTCTGCAGCCTCTGTCAGTCATGTGACTCGTGTGTTTGTCTGCAGGTGCTGTCAGTCATGTGACTTGTGTGTTTGTCTGCAGCCTCTGTCAGTCATGTGACTTGTGTGTTTGTCTGCAGCCTCTGTCAGTCATGTGACTTGTGTGTTTGTCTGCAGCCTCTGTCAGTCATGTGACTCGTGTGTTTGTCTGCAGGTGTTGTCAGTCATGTGACTTGTGTGTTTGTCTGCAGCCTCTGTCAGTCATGTGACTTGTGTTTGTCTGCAGCCTCTGTCAGTCATGTGACTCGTGTGTTTGTCTGCAGGTGTTGTCAGTCATGTGACTTGTGTGTTTGTCTGCAGCCTCTGTCAGTCATGTGACTCGTGTTTGTCTGCAGCCTCTGTCAGTCATGTGACTTGTGTTTGTCTGCAGCCTCTGTCAGTCATGTGACTCGTGTGTTTGTCTGCAGGTGTTGTCAGTCATGTGACTTGTGTGTTTGTCTGCAGGTGTTGTCAGTCATGTGACTCGTGTGTTTGTCTGCAGCCTCTGTCAGTCATGTGACTCGTGTGTTTGTCTCCAGGGCTGCGTTCAGCCCCGACAAAACGTTGCACAACGTTTTTTAAACAGAAACGGTGATGCGTTGAACACACTGTTCTGATGATGCAAGAGTTGGAACTATGGCAGCTGAGAAGGCCATTCTTTGTGTTCTTTGTGAAGAATTTTCGGAGCCTGATGAAGTCGGTATAAATGTGTTTAATGCTACAAAATATGCCCGATGTTACAGTTACTGCACTTGCCGCCCAGAACAAAAGAGAACATCCCAGTCGAGTGAAGGGATTGCTGAAACTGAAACTGAAGCACACATCTTACCTAATTCAGACTAAAACACATCTATTTAGCCTCACATACTGACTTTATTTGTAGTTCATCCGGAAACCGTAGCAAAACGTTGCGCACCGTTTTGAACTTGAACGTGCCCCTGTTGTTGTCAGTCATGTGACGTGTGTTCATCAGCAGCCGCTGTCAGTCATGTGACTCGTGTGTTTGTCTGCAGCCTCTGTCAGTCATGTGACGCGTGTGTTTGTCTGCAGGCTCTGTCAGTCATGTGACTCGTGTGTTTGTCTGCTGGTGCTGTCAGTCATGTGACTCGTGTGTTTGTCTGCTGGTGCTGTCAGTCATGTGACGCGTGTGTTTGTCTGCAGGCTCTGTCAGTCATGTGACTCGTGTGTTTGTCTGCTGGTGCTGTCAGTCATGTGACTCGTGTGTTTGTCTGCAGGTGCTGTCAGTCATGTGACTTGTGTGTTTGTCTGCAGGCTCTGTCAGTCATGTGACTCGTGTGTTTGTCTGCTGGTGCTGTCAGTCATGTGACTCGTGTGTTTGTCTGCAGGTGCTGTCAGTCATGTGACGCGTGTGTTTGTCTGCAGGCTCTGTCAGTCATGTGACTCGTGTGTTTGTCTGCTGGTGCTGTCAGTCATGTGACTCGTGTGTTTGTCTGCAGGTGCTGTCAGTCATGTGACTTGTGTGTTTGTCTGCAGGCTCTGTCAGTCATGTGACTCGTGTGTTTGTCTGCTGGTGCTGTCAGTCATGTGACTCGTGTGTTTGTCTGCAGGTGCTGTCAGTCATGTGACTTGTGTGTTTGTCTGCAGCCTCTGTCAGTCATGTGACTCGTGTGTGTTTGTCTGCTGGTGCTGTCAGTCATGTGACTTGTGTTTTTGTCTGCAACCTCTGTCAGTCATGTGACACGTGTGTGTTTGTCTGCAGGTGCTGTCAGTCATGTGACTTGTGTGTTTGTCTGCAGCCTCTGTCAGTCATGTGACTCGTGTGTTTGTCTGCAGGTGCTGTCAGTCATGTGACTCGTGTGTTTGCAGCCTCTGTCAGTCATGTGACTCGTGTGTTTGCAGCCTCTGTCAGTCATGTGACTCGTGTGTTTGTCTGCTGGTGCTGTCAGTCATGTGACGTGTGTGTTTGTCTGCAGGTGCTGTCAGTCATGTGACTCGTGTGTTTGTCTACAGGTGTTTTCAGTCATGTGACGCGTGTGTTTGTCTGCAGCCTCTGTCAGTCATGTGACTCGTGTGTTTGCAGCCTCTGTCAGTCATGTGACTCGTGTGTTTGCAGCCTCTGTCAGTCATGTGACTCGTGTGTTTGTCTGCTGGTGCTGTCAGTCATGTGACGCATGTGTTGTCTGCAGCCTCTGTCAGTCATGTGACTCGTGTGTTTGTCTACAGGTGTTGTCAGTCATGTGACGCGTGTGTTTGTCTGCAGCCTCTGTCAGTCATGTGACTCGTGTGTTTTTCTGCAGCCAGTCATGTGACGCGTGTGTTTGTCTGCAGGTGCTGTCAGTCATGTGACGTGTGTGTTTGTCTGCAGCCTCTGTCAGTCATGTGACTCGTTTGTGTTTGTCTACGGCCTCTGTCAGTCATGTGACGTGTGTGTTTGTCTGCTGGTGCTGTCAGTCATGTGACGTGTGTGTTTGTCTGCAGCCTCTGTCAGTCATGTGACTCGTTTGTGTTTGTCTACAGCCTCTGTCAGTCATGTGACGTGTGTGTTTGTCTGCAGGTGCAGCCAGTCATGTGACGCATGTGTTTGTCTGCAGCCTCTGTCAGTCATGTGACGTGTGTGTTTGTCTGCTGGTGCTGTCAGTCATGTGACGTGTGTGTTTGTCTGCAGGTGCTGTCAGTCATGTGACTCGTGTTTGTCTGCAGCCTCTGTCAGTCATGTGACGTGTGTGTTTGTCTGCAGGTGCTGTCAGTCATGTGACGTGTGTGTTTGTCTGCAGGTGCTGTCAGTCATGTGACTCGTGTTTGTCTGCAGCCTCTGTCAGTCATGTGACGTGTGTGTTTGTCTGCAGCCTCTGTCAGTCATGTGACGTGTGTGTTTGTCTGCTGGTGCTGTCAGTCATGTGACTCGTGTTTGTCTGCAGCCTCTGTCAGTCATGTGACGTGTGTGTTTGTCTGCTGGTGCTGTCAGTCATGTGACTCGTGTTTGTCTGCAGCCTCTGTCAGTCATGTGACGCTTGTTTGTCAGCAGCCTCTGTCAGTCATGTGACGTGTGTGTTTGTCTGCAGGTGCTGTCAGTCATGTGACGTGTGTGTTTAGGCTTGTTCGACTTCATGCAGCTCTGCGCAGACCGATCGGTGGCTGACTTGAAGCAGTGCATGCCGGTTAGAAATTTTGTCCGACTTGATACAGCGCCGACGCCACGTGATTCTGAAATATGCCATCAAAGTACCGCGAGAGCGATTCGAGAGTAGCCGGAGAACTCAGCCAGCGCAGCTTCTCAAGAGCGGCTGCACTGGGCTGCAGGAGGGCTGATGACGACACAGCTGTTCCACGATTGGCCAGATTTCCCGCATGACAACGATCACATGTGTTTCGTGTTTATTCGAACACCTTTAGTTCATATAAAGCTCACAAATCTGTTTTTATAACAGTAAACACTCTTTTCATGTCGTGGCGATGTTATATTGTGTCATGTTTTTCAAATTAAAACTGATTAAAAAACGTATAGACTCCACTTCATTGATAGTAGCTTATGTTGAACTTTATTCTTGTTCAAGTAGACGCAGTACATAAAGTAGGCCTATTGAATGAAAATGTCTCTGAAACATCTGTGTATTATTTGGCAAATATTACATTTATTTCACTTCAGCTGTGGTAAAGTACAAGGACACCACGTGAGCGGTCACTACGGGAACCAGAAAGTGTCCGACTTCACGTCTCCGTTTGCAGCTCCTCCCCGCCTGCACGCGGCTACTCTCGCCGATCGGTTACATCCAGCCGCAGCCGATGTCGAACACACCTTTTGTCTGCAGCCTCTGTCAGTCATGTGACGTGTGTGTTTGTCTGCAGCCTCTGTCAGTCATGTGACGTGCGTGTTTGTCTGCAGCCTCTGTCAGTCATGTGACGTGTGTGTTTGTCTGCAGCCTCTGTCAGTCATGTGACGTGTGTGTTTGTCTGCAGCCTCTGTCAGTCATGTGACGTGTGTTTGTCTGCTGGTGCTGTCAGTCATGTGACTCGTGTGTTTGTCTGCAGCCTCTGTCAGTCATGTGACGTGTGTGATTAGGTGTGTTCGACATCGGCTGCGGCTGGATGTAACCGATCGGCGAGAGTAGCCGCGTGCAGGCGGGGAGGAGCTGCAAACGGAGACGTGAAGTCGGACACTTTCTGGTTCCCGTAGTGACCGCTCACGTGGTGTTCGCGTACTTTACCACAGCTGAAGTGAAATAAATGTAATATTGGCCAAATAATACACAGATGTTTCAGAGACATTTTCATTCAATAGGCCTACTTTATGTACTGCTTCATACAGCGTCTGTTTGAACAAGAATAAAGTTCAACATAATTGCTACTATTAATGAAGTGGAGTCTATACGTTTTTTAATCAGTTTTAATTTGATAAACATGACACAATATAACATACGACATGAAAAGAGTGTTTACTGTTATAAAAAACTGATTTGTGAGCTTTAGATGAACTAAAGGTGTTCGAATAAACACGAAACACACGTGATCGTTGTCATGCGGTGAATCCGGCCAATCGTGGGACAGCTGTGTCGTCATCAGCCCTCCTGCAGCCCAGTGCAGCCGCTCTTGAGAAGCTGCGCTGGCTGAGTTCTCCGGCTACTCTCGAAATGCTCTCGCGGTACTTTGATGGCATATGTCACAGTCACGTGGCGTCGGCGCTGTATCAAGTCGGACAAAATTTCTAACCGGCATGCACTGCTTCAAGTCAGCCGCCGATCGGTCTGCGCAGAGCTGTATGAAGTCGAACAAGCCTTTTGTCTGCAGGTGCTGTCAGTCATGTGACGTGCGTGTTTGTCTGCAGGTGCTGTCAGTCATGTGACTCGTGTGTTTGTCTGCAGCCTCTGTCAGTCATGTGACGTGTGTGTTTGTCTGCAGGTGCTGTCAGTCATGTGACTCGTGTGTTTGTCTGCAGCCTCTGTCAGTCATGTGACGTGTGTGTTTGTCTGCAGGTGCTGTCAGTCATGTGACGCGTGTTTGTCTGCAGGTGCTGTCAGTCATGTGACTCGTGTCTTTGTCTGCAGCCTCTGTCAGTCATGTGACGTGCGTGTTTGTCTGCTGGTGCTGTCAGTCATGTGACTCGTGTGTTTGTCTGCAGCCTCTGTCAGTCATGTGACGTGTGTGTTTGTCTGCAGGTGCTGTCAGTCATGTGACGCGTGTTTGTCTGCAGGTGCTGTCAGTCATGTGACTCGTGTCTTTGTCTGCAGCCTCTGTCAGTCATGTGACGTGTGTGTTTGTCTGCAGGTGCTGTCAGTCATGTGACGTGCGTGTTTGTCTGCAGGTGCTGTCAGTCATGTGACGTGCGTGTTTGTCTGCAGGTGCTGTCAGTCATGTGACGTGCGTGTTTGTCTGCAGGTGCTGTCAGTCATGTGACTCGTGTCTTTGTCTGCAGCCTCTGTCAGTCATGTGACGTGCGTCTTTGTCTGCTGGTGCTGTCAGTCATGTGACGTGCGTGTTTGTCTGCAGGTGCTGTCAGTCATGTGACTCGTGTGTTTGTCTGCAGGTGCTGTCAGTCATGTGACGTGTGTGTTTGTCTGCAGCCTCTGTCAGTCATGTGACTCGTGTGTTTGTCTGCAGGTGCTGTCAGTCATGTGACGTGTGTGTTTGTCTGCAGGTGCTGTCAGTCATGTGACGTGCGTGTTTGTCTGCAGGTGCTGTCAGTCATGTGACGTGCGTGTTTGTCTGCAGGTGCTGTCAGTCATGTGACTCGTGTCTTTGTCTGCAGCCTCTGTCAGTCATGTGACGTGCGTCTTTGTCTGCTGGTGCTGTCAGTCATGTGACGTGCGTGTTTGTCTGCAGGTGCTGTCAGTCATGTGACTCGTGTGTTTGTCTGCAGGTGCTGTCAGTCATGTGACGTGTGTGTTTGTCTGCAGCCTCTGTCAGTCATGTGACTCATGTGTTTGTCTGCAGCCTCTGTCAGTCATGTGACTCGTGTGTTTGTCTGCAGGTGCTGTCAGTCATGTGACGCGTGTGTTTGTCTGCAGGTGCTGTCAGTCATGTGACTCGTGTGTGTTTGTCTGCAGCCTCTGTCAGTCATGTGACTCGTGTGTTTGTCTGCAGGTGCTGTCAGTCATGTGACGCTTGTGTTTGTCTGCAGCCTCTGTCAATCATGTGACGTGTGTTTGTCTGCTGGTGCTGTCAGTCAAGTCAAGTCAAGTTTATTTGTATAGCGCTTTTCACAATACAGATTGCATCAAAGCAGCTTCACAGTATTAAATTAAAATAATACAACAAAGTTTGTTTCAAGAGGAATTTATTGATTGATAAAATTAAATTAAATATCCCCAAAATATCCCCAACTGAGCAAGCCAAAGGCAACAGTGGCAAGGAACCGAAAAACTCCATCAAGTGACCTAATGGTGTCCTAAAACTCCATCAGGTGCCTTAATGGAGAAAAAAAAAACCTTGGGAGAACCCAGGCTCAGTCGGGGGCCAGTTCTCCTCTGGCATTGGATAGAGGCCGGATTGTAGTTTGAACTGTAGGATTATATGAATGCCTGGCTGAAGAGATGCGACTTTAATCTAGTTTTAAACTGGGAGAGCGAGTCTGAGCAACGAACAGTATCAGGAAGACTATTCCAGAGTTTTGGAGCCAAATGTGAAAATGCTCTCCCTCCTTTGGTGGTTCTGGATATCCTAGGTATGACCAAAAGCCTTGAATTTAGTGATCTTAAAGAGCGCGATGGATTATAGGGTGATAGAAGATCCGTTAAATAGACTGGAGCTAAGCCGTTTAGGGCTTTATAAGTCAGTAGCAATACCTTGTAATTAATACGGAACTTTATAGGTAACCAATGCAGTGATGATAAAATCGGTGTTATATGATCATATTTTCTTGATCTCGTAAGAACTCTAGCGGCGGCATTTTGGACTAACTGTAGCTTGTTTATTGAGGATGCAGGACAACCAGCTAATAAAGCATTACAGTAATCCAGTCTCGAGGTCATGAATGCATGAACTAACTTTTCTGCATCAGAAACTGATAGCATATTACGTAGCTTAGCAATGTTTCTAAGGTGGAAAAAGGCTGTTTTTGTAACATATGAAATATGATTTTCAAAAGACAGGTTGCAATCGAGTATAACACCCAGGTCTTTTACTGTAGAGGATAAAGTAACAGGACATCCTATGATGTTAAAGTTGTATTGTGCGAGGTTTTGTGGGCGTTTTTTTGAACCGATAAGTATTACCTCTGTCTTGTCTGGATTTAATAAAAGAAAATTACGCGTCATCCAATCTTTTATATCTTTAACACACTCTGTCAATTTGGAAAATGTAGCGTTTTCATCCGGCCGTGATGAAATATATACTTGAGTGTCATCAGCATAACAATGGAAACTAATTCCATGTTTCCTTATAATATTTCCAAGTGGCATCATATATATTGAAAATAACAGAGGGCCTAATACAGATCCCTGCGGCACTCCATAGTTTACTGGAGTTATGATCGGTTTTTCTCCATTTAAATAGACAAAATGGTAGCGGTCAGATAGGTATGATTTGAACCAGCTTAGTGCTTGTCCTTGAACACCAGTATAATTTTGTAGTCGATCTAAGAGTATTGTGTGATCTATAGTATCGAACGCAGCACTAAGATCAAGTAAAACTAGTATTGAGATACAGCCTTGGTCAGAAGCTAAAAGTAAATCATTTGTGATTTTAACGAGCGCAGTTTCAGTGCTATGATGCGGTCTGAATCCAGACTGAAACTTTTCATAGATATCATTTTGTTGCAAGAAAGAGCCCAGTTGAGCGGACACCACTTTTTCTAATATTTTAGACATAAATGGAAGATTTGAAATGGGTCTATAATTTGCTAGATTATTATGATCTAATTGTGGTTTCTTAATGAGAGGTTTTATAACTGCCAGTTTAAATGTTCTTGGAACATGACCTAAAGATAAAGACGAGTTAATAATATTGAGGAGAGGCTCTTCCACTACAGGTAACACTTCTTTCAGTAGTTTAGTTGGTATAGGATCTAATAAACATGTTGTTGTTTTAGATGAAGTGATAAGTTTATTTAACTCTTTTTGTTCTATAGTTGTAAAGCACTGTAATTGTTCTTTCGGGGTGATAATTGAAGCTGAATTATAAGGCGCGATTGAAGATTGAACGTTTATAATTGTGGTTCTGATGCTTTCTATTTTCTCAGTGAAGAAGTTCATGAAATCATTACTACTGAACTGTAACGGGATATTTTGTTCGGGTGACGTCTGTTTATTTGTTAGTCTAGCCACGGTGTTAAATAAAAACCTTGGATTGTTTTGGTTGTTTTCTATTAGTTTGCGGAGGTGCTCAGCCCTGGCCGCTTTTAGGGCCTTTTTATAACGCGACATACTGTCTTTCCACGCGATTCTAAAGACCTCTAAATTAGTTTGTTTCCATTTACGCTCTAAAATACGGGTTTCTCTCTTTAAAACATGCGTAGTATTGTTATACCATGGTGCTTTATTTTTCTCTCTGACCTTTTTTAATTTAATAGGTGCAACCACATCCAATGTTCTAGAGAGAATGGTGCTCATAGTGCTAGTTAGTTCTTCTAGTTCATCTGTTTGTTTGGGTTCAGGCAGCAGCTGAGACAGATTAGATAAGCAATTTGAGAAATGATCTATGGTGGATGGGAGGATTGTTCTGCCTGGTTGATAACGCGACGCCGCATGACATATTACAGCAGTACGTAATATGCAAGTTACCATGTAGTGATCAGTGACTTCATCACTTTGTGGAATGATATCTATATCGGTTGGATCGGTTCCATGTGATATAATTAAATCGAGTGTATGATTAAGACGATGAGTTGGTCCGGTGACGTTTTGCTTGACCCCAAATGAATTTAATAAATCTGTAAACGCAGCTCCTAACGCATCATTTGGATTATCTACGTGTATGTTAAAATCTCCAACAATTAATGCTTTATCGACATTGACTAATAGGTCTGAGAGAAAATCTGCAAACTCTTTTAGGAAATCAGCGTAAGGCCCTGGCGGTCTATATACGGTAGCCAAGGCTAGAGATAATAGGGATGTTTTTCTAACATCTAAGAGCGTAACATTTAGTACAAGTACTTCAAATGAAATAAACTTATAACCCGTTTTCTGAGTAACATTTAGAATATCTTTATAAATGGTTGCAACACCTCCGCCACGGCCAATCAGACGGGGCTCATGCTTATAACAGTATCCAGGAGGAGTAGACTCATTAATACCGAAATAATCATTTGGTTTAAGCCAGGTTTCAGTAAGGCAAAGTACATCGAAGCTATTATCTGTGACTATTTCATTTACAATAACTGCCTTAGGTGTGAGTGATCTAATGTTTAGAAGACCTAGCTTTAGAAATAGTTTTTGTTTACTAATAGCAACATTTTCTGTTTTAATAACAATTAGATTTTTCCTAGATCCTGCAGTAGATTTATTATTTGATCTCACTAAACGAGGAATAGACACGGTTTCTATGCAATGTTCTACACTAGTATTTATATCATGTGACGTGTATGTTTGTCTGCAGGTGCTGTCAGTCATGTGACGCGTGTGTTTGTCTGCAGGTGCTGTCAGTCATGTGACTCGTGTGTTTGTCTGCAGGTGCTGTCAGTCATGTGACGTGTGTGTTTGTCTGCAGCCTCTGTCAGTCATGTGACTCGTGTGTTTGTCTGCAGGTGCTGTCAGTCATGTGACGTGTGTGTTTGTCTGCAGGTGCTGTCAGTCATGTGACTCATGTGTTTGTCTGCAGCCTCTGTCAGTCATGTGACTCGTGTGTTTGTCTGCAGGTGCTGTCAGTCATGTGATGCGTGTGTTTGTCTGCAGGTGCTATCAGTCATGTGACGCGTGTGTTTGTCTGCAGGTGCTGTCAGTCATGTGACTCGTGTGTGTTTGTCTGCAGCCTCTGTCAGTCATGTGACTCGTGTGTTTGTCTGCAGGTGCTGTCAGTCATGTGACGCTTGTGTTTGTCTGCAGCCTCTGTCAGTCATGTGACGTGTATGTTTGTCTGCAGGTGCTGTCAGTCATGTGACGCGTGTGTTTGTCTGCAGGTGCTGTCAGTCATGTGACTCGTGTGTTTGCCTGCAGCCTCTCAGTCATGTGACGCGTGTTTGTCTGCAGTTGCTGTCAGTCATGTGACTCGTGTGTTTGTCTGCAGGTGCTGTCAGTCATGTGACGTGTGTTTGTCTGCAGGTGCTGTCAGTCATGTGACTCGTGTGTTTGTCTGCAGGTGCTGTCAGTCATGTGACGTGTTTGTCTGCAGGTGCTGTCAGTCATGTGACTCGTGTGTTTGTCTGCAGGTGCTGTCAGTCATGTGACGTGTGTTTGTCTGCAAGTGCTGTCAGCCATGTGACGCGTGTGTTTGTCTGCAGCCTCTCTGTCATGTGACGTGTGTTTGTCTGCAGCCTCTCTCAGTCATGTGACGTGTGTTTGTCTGCTGGTGCTGTCATGTGACGTGTGTTTGTCTTTAGCCTCTGTCAGTCATGTGACGTGTGTTTGTCTGCTGGTGCTGTCAGTCATGTGACGCGTGGGTTTGTCTGCAGCCTCTCTGTCATGTGACGTGTGTTTGTCTGCAGCCTCTCTCAGTCATGTGACGTGTGTTTGTCTGCAGCCTCTGTCATGTGACGTGTGTTTGTCTTTAGCCTCTGTCAGTCATCATGTGACGTGTGTTTGTCTGCTGGTGCTGTCAGTCATGTGACGCGTGTGTTGTCTGCACCCTCTGTCAGTCATGTGACGCGTGTGTTTGTCTGCTGGTGCTGTCAGTCATGTGACGCGTGTGTTGTCTGCACCCTCTGTCAGTCATGTGACGTTCGTGTTTGTCTGCACCCTCTGTCAGTCATGTGACGTTTGTGTTTGTCTGCAGCCTCTGTCAGTCATGTGACGCGTGTGTTTGTCTGCTGCCTCTCAGTCATGTGACGCGTGTGTTTGTCTCCAGGTGCTGTCAGTCATGTGACGCGTGTGTTTGTCTGCAGCCTCTCTCAGTCATGTGATGCGTGTGTTTGTCTGCAGCCTCTCTCAGTCATGTGACTTGTGTGTTTGTCTGCTGGTGCTGTCAGTCATGTGACGCGTGTGTTTGTCTGCTGGTGCTGTCAGTCATGTGACGCGTGTGTTTGTCTGCAGCCTCTCTCAGTCATGTGATGCGTGTGTTTGTCTGCAGCCTCTCTCAGTCATGTGACTTGTGTGTTTGTCTGCTGGTGCTGTCAGTCATGTGACGCGTGTGTTTGTCTGCTGGTGCTGTCAGTCATGTGACGTGTGTGTTTGTCTGCAGGTGCTGTCAGTCATGTGACGTGTGTGTTTGTCTGCAGGTGCTGTCAGTCATGTGACGTGTTTGTTTGTCTGCAGGTGCTGTCAGTCATGTGACGTGTGTTTGTCTGCAGGTGCTGTGATAAGAGGTTATGGACTCAGATCGACCTGAGCCGGCAGCGCTCCATCACTCCTCCGATGTTGAGTAGTATAATTCGCAGACAACCCGTATCTCTCAACCTGGGCTTCACTAACATCTCCAAGAAGCAGCTCATGTGGCTGATCAACCGTCTGCAAGGTACGTCCTCCTTCTAGCGTTACACGTGAAGCATTACACAGACACAATGAGAAACAGTGCAGTGTTTCAGCCGTGGCGAGACACAGGCCTACAGGATCATATAAAAGTGTAGAAGTGTGTGAAAGAGCAGAGAGGAAGAAGGGTCCGAGCTCAGTGTGAGTTTACACCGGTCACAGATGGAAAGATCTACAGCGAGGAAGAATCAGCCCACGAGATTGAACCGAGCCCATGTTTGGCGTTTAAAGCTCAGAGGTGAGAGTGTAAGGAGGGTGTTTTGCTTCTTCAAATGAAAACTACATCAAGTATAATTTATCTGAGTTCTACCAGAAAGGGACCTTTCGCAGGGCTCGCGAAATCGCTAGCCTGACGTCCCGGGGTTATTGTGTTTTCCAGTCGGACTACCAAAATCCCAAATCCTCCCTTTATTCACATTATTGACTAGTTATTTTAAGGAAAATTATGACCATGAAGTTTTTGATAATGCTGATTTATCCATAGCGAAATTTCTCATGAATCTCCGTGCCTGTTTTAAGAGAAACACATGACCAATAAAAATTAAAGCTCCACTTGCATGAATGCTTTACTTTTCGTGTCAATGATTCAATGTTTGAATCCATGTGCTAACACACTATCACTGTAAAGCTGCTGTGAAACAAAAAAAATCTGTATTGTAAAAAGCGCTACATAAATAAAGGTGACTTGACCATCATATGTTCTGCTATATAAACAGCATAAAATAATTAGAGCACCATTTACTTGCCTCAAAAAAGTCTGGTATTAATATTATTATTATTTATTGCTACACTTCAATATGTGTATTATTCCATCAGAAACGTAACACTTTTAGCGTTGTCAGGCTTTAAATTTGACCTGCCACAAGGTGACACTGTTTTCAAAACTCATGATGCTTAGAATCTTGTACCGGAACAATCAGAGAAAAGTGTCAAAGCTTCAGAGAGTCATTATTTCTCCATCCCTCCTGCATCCAACTGCAAGTTCTGACGTTTTGGGAAGACAACTGGTGCTTCCAATCCACCCCTTGTAAAGCAGTGCCGTTCTCACTTAATTTATTGTTGCTAAGTGACAGTAGGTGTGTTTACAGATTTACGCAAAACTATTTTTGAAATTATTTTTTTTATGTTGACAAAAAACTATTGCAAAATGACGGCGTTTCCATTAACCAATGTTATGTGACTAAAACTTCAGTTTTCCCTCTCGTGATAAGTCATTCCAAAAATCATGGCAACGGACGTTGATAGGTTTATGTTTATCTCAGCCACTGCACTGGCCATTATTATTAATCGAAGGAGACTTATGTGTGTTTATCCAATTATTAATGGCAAGGAAAGACCCTTAATACTTGAGAGCGGCACATATGAGGTGTTTCTGGGTGATTCTCCCTCATATCTGCTTCAAGGTCTTGATTGTGGCATTTCTTTGAGGTTTAGAATCCAGTATTCCTGTAATTCTTTTATCTTTTATGAATTTAATAAAGAACTGTGTTTTGTCTTCTATCCAAACATACCGCGTCATCTACGTCAGGTGACCTGTAAATGCGCAAAAACTGTTTCCATTGCAGTTTTGCAAAACATTTCTTTTTTGAATTGCGTGAAACACCACCTCATGCAAGCGTAAAAACTTTTTTGCAATAAATGGGAGTTTTTGCGTAATTGACGTGTTTCCATTAGGCGTATTATCATCTTCTTCAGCTTATCCGTGGCCGGGTCGCGGGGGCAGCAGTTGAAGCAGAGATGCCCAGACTTCCCTCTCCCCAGACACTTCCTCTAGCTCTTCCGGGGGGATACCGAGGCCTTCCCATGCCAGCCGGGAGACATAATCCCTCCAGCGTGTCCTAGGTCTTCCCCGGGGTCTCCTCCCTCCCTTATTCTCTCGCTGATGTCTCGGTCTCTCTGTCTCTTGCTGATGTCTCGGTGTCTCGCTGGTGTCTCGGTCTCTCTGTCTCTCGCTGGTCTCTCTGTCTCTCGCTGATGTCTCGGTCTCTCGCTGATGTCTCGGTGTCTCCCTCAGGTCTGCTGGAGCTGAACGTGGCCGGCTGCTCGTGGTCCTCGGTCTCGGCTCTCTGTCAGTCTGTGTGTCCATGTCTGCGGCTCCTGGACCTCAGTCGCGTCGAGGATCTGAAGGACTCGCATCTGAAAGAGCTGCTGGCTCCGCCATCCAACGACACGCGCTCAGGTCAGTTTCTACACTCCTTCACTTGGTCATGCTTTAATTGAGTGCTGGCAAAACAGACAGATTTAAAAGGTTACGGTGACAATGATATTATCAATTCATACTTGTAAGATTGTCATAAATGAAAGGGTCATGAAACCCTAAACTGAAGGCCATATCTTTAACAACAAGCATATCTGCGGACTCTGTTGATTCTCTCCTTGAGTCCTTTAACTCAAAAGTACAGAGTGTAAAAGATGATATTGCTCCTGTGAAAGTCAGGAAGAAGAGTGGCAGACAAAAAGCACCTTGGAGAAACTCAACAGCAGTGCAAAATATGAAAGCTAATGCAGAAAAGCAGAGCGCATGTGGCGGAAGACTAAAATGGTAGTCCATTAGAACATCTATAAAGACAGCCTCCATGCTTTCAATGTGGAACTAGGCAAGGCTAGAGTGCCTTTCTTCTCAAATATTAGAAACAGAAACATAAACAACACACGCACTCTTTTTGCTACTGTAGAGAGTCTAACAAACCCCCCAAGCCAGATTTCCAATTAATTGCTCTCAGACAGCAAATGCAATGAGTTTGCAATGATGCAAGGTTAGACAGATCAACCACATCCGCAGAAAGTTACTATGTCTGATTTTGAAGAAATTAGTGGAAAAATCTTGTAAGAAACAGTTATTAAGCACCTTAATAATAATAATACGTTTTATTTATATAGCGCCTTTCTAGGGCTCAAGGACGCTTTACAATGAAAAAGCAACAATAATGGCAAGGGACAATGACAACATACAAAACAACAGTAGGTAGATGAGAGTAAAAGTACAGTAAAGGAGAATTAGGTAGATGGGGCAGCATACAGCAGAATACAATCAGACACAGCAAAATGTAGTACAACTTTAGAATGGTAACATTCATAAAATAAGTGAGTTTTGAGCATAGTTTTAAATTCAGAAACAGTATTAACACAACAGAGTGATTGGGGGAGAGAGTTCCATATTTTGGGTGCAACAACACTGAATGATCTGCCCCCCAATGAAGCTAGGCGATGCCGAGGGCCAACGAGAAGGCTAGAGTAGAGGATCGTAAAGAGCGAGTCGGGGTGCAGGGGTGGAGCAGGTTACAGAGATGGGGGAGCCAAGCTGTGCAGAGATTTAAAATACGGTAAGCCACTGGAAGCCAGTGAAGATAGTACAAAATTGGGGTGATAAGGGCAGAACGCTTGGTGTGGTTTTGAATGTATTGCAATTTGGAAATGGAGCTAGCAGATAGGCCAATGAAAACGGCATTACAGTAATCAAGACGTGATGTGACACATGCACCTTAAAACATCAACCTGCACCCTCGACATAACCCCCCTTCCTTTTTCAAAAGTGTGTTAAACTGCTTAGAAGCAGATTTCCTAAAAGTTGTACATTTTCACTACTCTCTGTTAGGGTTAGCCCCAAGCCCCTCCTGAAAAAGAGCAATCTGGATAGCAACATATCGAGCAATTACAGACCAATCTCAAATCTTCCTTTCATAGGCAAGATCATTGAAAAAGTTGTCTTCAATCAGCTGAACGAATTCTTTAGCTCGAATGGATACTTTGACAATTTTCAATCTGGTTTCCGACCGCACCACAGCACAGAGACAGCGCTCATAAAGATAATAAACAATATTCGTTTAAATACTGATACAGGCAAAACATCAATTCTTTGACTCATTGACTCCCTGTGCCGATGCATTGATGAAGTCAACAGTTGGATGTGCCAAAACTTTCTTCAGTTAAACAAAGATAAAACTGAAGTCATTGCGTTCGGAAACAAAGATGAAGTTCTCAAGGTGAACGCATACCTTCTCTCTAGGGGTCAAACAACTAAACATCAAGTCAGGAATCTTGGTGTGACACAAGAGTCAGACCTTAGTTTCAGTAGTCATGTCAAAGCAATAACTAAATCAGCATACTATCATCTGAAAAAATTAGATGCTTTGTTTCCAGTCAAGACTTAGAGAAACTTGTGCATGCTTTCATCACCAGCAGGGCGGATTATTGTAATGGACTCCTCACTGGCCTTCCCAAAAACACCATAAGACAGTGTCAGCTCATACAGAACGCTGAGCAGAACCAGAACATATGAACACATCACACCAGTCCTCAGGTCTTTATACTGGCTCCCAGTTACATTTAGGATTGATTTTAAAGTATGATTACTGGTATATAAATCATTCAATGGCCTAGGACCTCAATACATTGCAGATATGCTCACTGAATATAAACCCAACAGATCACTCAGATCATTGGGATCATATCAGCTGGAAACACCAAGGGTTCACTCTAAGCATGGCGAGTCTGCTTTAGCTATTATGCTGGAACCAGCTTCCAGAGGAGATCAGATGTGCTCCTACAGTCACATCCACATCCAGACGCAGAACACTTCTGTTTAGCTGTGCATTTACTGAATGAGCACTGTGCCACTGTTCGTCCGACTGATTACACTGTATTTTATTTCTGCATCTTCCTTTTGATTCTAAACTCAAATGGCACTGAGAATTGGGTAAGAGACAAACATAAATTACTTGGGGAAATTGAGAGATGAACCCATGCAGAAGGCCTGGGTCTGTGGTGGAGTAGTGAGTTTGACGTGATTAAACTCGGGGTTCTGTGGGGTGCGGACTGGATCGACTCCATTCCTAGAGCTTCTGAATAAATAGGTTTTTGGGGTTTGGACTGATGGGGCAGTGAAGCCGAGGTTACCCCGTGAGTCCTAGAGCTCCTCCTGTCCGATCATAGGGAAAAATCGGGTCCATCGGAGACATCCAGTGGAATTCTTAGGATACACCGGTGTTTTGCCAAATGAGAAGTTTATTCTGTGTATCATCTTTTTACTACTTTAATTCATTTGACTCAAATTAATTTTATAATTTATCTATTTTAATTCCTTTTATAACTATTTTAATTTCCCTTGCTTTTATTTTGTGCTTATTTTCTATGTAAAGCACTTTGAATTGCCATTGGGTATGAAATGTGCTATATAAATAAACTTGCCTTGACTAAACTACATTTTCTGAGATTTTAACAAAAGTATTTGTGTTGAACATCATTGAACAGCATCTGTTGGATTTAATTGTAGGGGAAAACTGGTTCATTTAAAAAAAAATTCCACTTTATTATGAATGGATTAACAAAGTTGCCTGAAATAATTCGTTTAGTTTTCCTGAGGGCCACAGATGAAGTTCGGTCTGATGTTTGTGTGTCTGTTAAAGGATCCCAGCTTGAGTGTTTCAGTCACTGGCTTCACCTGAGATGGACCAGGACCACGTTCACACTGCAGATAAATTCAGTTGTCAGTTCACCTTTAGTGCTGAACCCTGCTCTGTTCACACAGACTTCAGTCATTACTGGAGTGGCAGTGTGTATGAAACCAAACTGAACAGCCAGTGCTTGATTTTGAAAATGCTGCTTGGAGAGACTCTACATGTGGAAACTGAGTGAATGTTCAGTAATGAGGTTCTGTGTGAGTCGAGAGCTGTAGTGTCTCAGCGCTAACCGTGTGTTCCCGCACAGCTCACGGAGAGAACCGAGGCGGACGCTTCCAGAACGTGACCGAGCTGCGATTGGCTGGGCTGGAAGTGACCGACGCTGTGTCTCGTCTGCTGGTCCGGTACCTTCCCCACCTGACCAGACTGGACCTGAGCCAGTGCTGCCATATCACAGACCAGACCGTCCACACGCTGACCTCGGCCATCTCACCACTCAGAGAGAGCCTCACACACGTCAACCTGGCAGGTAAAGCCCACACACGCCTCACACACGCCTGACACACACTGACCTGGCAGGTAAAGCCCACACACGCCTCACACACGCCTGACACACACTGACCTGGCAGGTAAAGCCCACACACGCCTCACACACGCCTCACACACGCCTCATACACGCCTCACACACGCCTCATACACGCCTCACACACGCCTCATACACGCCTCACACACGCCTCACACACGCCTGACACACACTGACCTGGCAGGTAAAGCCCACACACGCCTCACACACGCCTCACACACGCCTCACACACGCCTCATACACGCCTCACACACGCCTCATACACGCCTCACACACGCCTCACACACGCCTGACACACACTGACCTGGCAGGTAAAGCCCACACACGCCTCACACACACACCTCACACACACTGACCTGGCAGGTAAAGACCACACACGCCTCACACACGCCTCACACACACTGACCTGGCAGGTAAAGCCCACACACGCCTCACACACACTGACCTGGCAGGTAAAGACCACACATGCCTCATACATGCCTCACACACGCCTCACACACACTGACCTGGCAGGTAAAGCCCACACACGCCTCACACACACTGACCTGGCAGGTAAAGACCACACATGCCTCATACATGCCTCACACACACTGACCTGGCAGGTAAAGACCACACACGCCTCACACACACTGACCTGGCAGGTAAAGACCACACACGCCTCACACACGCCTCATACACGCCTCACACACGCCTCACACACGCCTCACACACACTGACCTGGCAGGTAAAGCCCACACACGCCTCACACACACTGACCTGGCAGGTAAAGCCCACACACGCCTCACACACGCCTCACACACTTCAACCTGGCAGGTAAAGCCCACACACGCCTCACACACGCCTCATACACGCCTCATACACGCCTCACACACGCCTCACACACACTGACCTGGCAGGTAAAGCCCACACACGCCTCACACACGCCTCACACACTTCAACCTGGCAGGTAAAGCCCACACACGCCTCACACACGCCTCATACACGCCTCATACACGCCTCACACACGCCTCACACACACTGACCTGGCAGGTAAAGCCCACACACGCCTCACACACGCCTCACACACTTCAACCTGGCAGGTAAAGCCCACACACGCCTCACACACGCCTCACACACTTCAACCTGGCAGGTAAAGCCCACACACGCCTCACACACGCCTCATACACACCTCACACACGCCTGACACACACTGACCTGGTAGGTAAAGCCCACACACGCCTCACACACACACCTCACACACACTGACCTGGCAGGTAAAGACCACACACGCCTCACACACGCCTCACACACGCCTCACACACACTGACCTGGCAGGTAAAGCCCACACACGCCTCACACACAATGACCTGGCAGGTAAAGCCCACACACGCCTCACACACGCCTCACACACTTCAACCTGGCAGGTAAAGCCCACACACGCCTCATACACACCTCACACACGCCTGACACACACTGACCTGGCAGGTAAAGCCCACACACGCCTCACACACACGCCTCACACACACTGACCTGGCAGGTAAAGACCACACACGCCTCACACACGCCTCATACACGCCTCACACACGCCTCACACACACTGACCTGGCAGGTAAAGCCCACACACGCCTCACACACGCCTCACACACACTGACCTGGCAGGTAAAGACCACACACGCCTCACACACGCCTCATACACGCCTCACACACGCCTTACACACACTGACCTGGCAGGTAAAGACCACACACGCCTCACACACACTGACCTGGCAGGTAAAGACCACACACGCCTCACACACACTGACCTGGCAGGTAAAGACCACACACGCCTCACACACGCCTCACACACACTGACCTGGCAGGTAAAGACCACACACGCCTCACACACGCCTCATACACGCCTCACACACGCCTCACACACACTGACCTGGCAGGTAACGCCTCGCGTCCTGGGCTTCAGCTCACAGGCCTGTTCATAACATACAGAAACACCACGACTCTGTGTTAAAGGGGTGGTTGATTATGATTTCACTTCTCTAACTGTAGTTAGTGTGTAATGTTGCTGTTTGATCATAAACAACATCTGCAAAGTTACGACGATCAAAGTTCAAAGCGAAGGGAGAGATTTACTTTTACAGAAATGACTTTTTAAAGGGTCATGACAGGAGAGTGGGTGGAGAGGGAGGAGAGTGGGTGTGGTGTGGCATGGCAGGGGAGAGGGGAGGGTGGAAACTGTCATTGCCACTGGCCCATGCATGCATATCGACTGTCACTAAAAATCTGTGGTAAAACGTGAGGAAATGCTAGATTTTTTTTATAGATGGCAAAGTTAAAGTCTAATGAAATACACTGACACCTTATTTTTGTCCTTTCAAAAGTAACTGAATGCCCTGCTACATTATATTATAACAGTAATTATAATTTTATTTAAAACATATAAATGCACATGTATATGTATAATTATGTCATTATAAAATATATATTTGTTTATATACACACTATAAATGCATATATTTGAAAATTATTCCGCTTAAAAAAAAAAAAACGTTCCGTACAGCCGCGCCCCCTAAACCCACATAATAAAGATGGACAGTGACATAGAAATGTTCCATACAATTGAGGTATTATCGAAATATCTACATTTTAATAACGAGTGATTATTTAACAAAAGGCAAGTAAAACGGTCAGGGTTACATTTTAGACACACACACACACACACACACACACACACACACACACACACACACACACACACACACACACCTCTGAAGCGATAGAAAAGTCCTCGGGACCGCATCACTCGCAAGACGAAACCTGAATTGCTGTACAAGGCCGAAGTCCACCATTCTCCAGTTGAGTGGTTGCTACACACACACGGTTTAGATGTGTCTGTGGTTGATGGTTGGAGTCTAGTCCTGGGAGCATCACGGGGAAAGATGCACTGGAACTTTTGCACCACGAAAACAAACGCGCGTCCCATCATTACCTCTCTCATCTACTACGCGATATCATAGTTTGACATGTCTGTCATTGGAAAGATCCACGTGGTGTCATGAATAATTAAGAGACAGTGTCTTCTCATTGGATAAAAAAACTCAGTCTCATTAATAATTATGAGACACCGATGAGTCATCAAAGTACTATCGTGCTCTGCCACGTCACAGCCTGTGACGTGGACACGATGAAGATTTTAAACCCGGAAGACGAAAATAGCGTATAAAAACTAAAATTTAACCATTTTCCCCCTACTATTAAATCTAACAGATGTTAACATTGTCTTCAATGGTGTTCAACACACATAACTCTGATAAAATCTCAGAAATTTTGGTTTAGGGTTTCATGACCCTTTAAGAACTACAATAAACGGCTGGTAGAGACTACACAAGCTTCTTCACGGGTTAGTCAAGTCAAGTCAAGTCAAGTTTATTTGTATAGCGCTTTTCACAATACAGATTGCATCAAAGCAGCTTCACAGTATTAAATTAAAATAATACAACAAAGTTTGTTTCAAGAGGAATTTATTGATTGATAAAATTAAATTAAATATCCCCAAAATATCCCCAACTGAGCAAGCCAAAGGCAACAGTGGCAAGGAGCCGAAAAACTCCATCAAGTGACCTAATGGTGTCCTAAAACTCCATCAGGTGCCTTAATGGAGAAAAAAAAAAACCTTGGGAGAACCCAGGCTCAGTCGGGGGCCAGTTCTCCTCTGGCATTGGATAGAGGCCGGATTGTAGTTTGAACTGTAGGATTATATGAATGCCTGGCTGAAGAGATGCGACTTTAATCTAGTTTTAAACTGGGAGAGCGAGTCTGAGCAACGAACAGTATCAGGAAGACTATTCCAGAGTTTTGGAGCCAAATGTGAAAATGCTCTCCCTCCTTTGGTGGTTCTGGATATCCTAGGTATGACCAAAAGCCTTGAATTTAGTGATCTCAAAGAGCGCGATGGATTATAGGGCGATAGAAGATCCGTTAAATAGACTGGAGCTAAGCCGTTTAGGGCTTTATAAGTCAGTAGCAATACCTTGTAATTAATACGGAACTTTATAGGTAACCAATGCAGTGATGATAAAATCGGTGTTATATGATCATATTTTCTTGATCTCGTAAGAACTCTAGCGGCGGCATTTTGGACTAACTGTAGCTTGTTTATTGAGGATGCAGGACAACCAGCTAATAAAGCATTACAGTAATCCAGTCTCGAGGTCATGAATGCATGAACTAACTTTTCTGCATCAGAAACTGATAGCATATTACGTAGCTTAGCAATGTTTCTAAGGTGGAAAAAGGCTGTTTTTGTAACATAAGAAATATGATTTTCAAAAGACAGGTTGCAATCGAGTATAACACCCAGGTCTTTTACTGTAGAGGATAAAGTAACAGGACATCCTATGATGTTAAAGTTGTATTGTGCGAGGTTTTGTGGGCGGTTTTTTGAACCGATAAGTATTACCTCTGTCTTGTCTGGATTTAATAAAAGAAAATTACTAAGAAAATGACATCACTAACCTTAACATAAACCCCCGGAACACGATTTATAGATCATCATGACTGACTAATCAATGACTAGAAGATAACTACACATCAGCTGCATAAATTCATCAACTAACCATTGAGAAATCTCCTGTTGCTTCTACATGTTGTCACTTCTTCTTGAGTCTCTCCATCTTTGTCTGACTCCGGTTTGAACATAAAAGGCTAAACGTTTTTGAAATGTTCAGTGCGTGTGTGTGAGGTAATCGGAGCTGCTAACGCACGCACGCACGCACGCACACACACACACACACACAAGCTCTTGAAGCTCCGCCCTCTGTGCCGGGAGGTGCAGCTCATTTGCATTTAAAGGGACAGACAAAACGGCACGTTTTTGCTCACCCTCAAAAAGTGACAATTTTAACATGCTATAATAAAATATCTGGGGGGTATTTTGAGCTAAAACTTAACACACACACTCTGGTGACATCAGACTTATTTTACATCTTGTGAAAAGGGGCATAATAGAAACCCTTTAAAGAGCAATAGAGTGTCCTCGGTCACTAATATATCCAGTAAACCTGACGACTGTCACATGAAGCAACCTTTACCTGCAGAAAAACACAAGAATCCTGTTTGTGATGTATAACTAGAAAGGTATGGGTCTGTAAAGTGAAAGCGTGTGTGTGTGTGTGTGTGTTACAGGCTGTGTGAAGGTGACGGATCAGTGTTTGCCACTGCTGCGCCGGTGTGTGTCGTTACAGACGGTGGATCTGCGCTCCTGTGGCCTGATGAACCCTGACCTCTGCCAGTTACACACCTTCCCCTGCGCAGACGACAGAGCGCTGAAGAACAGCTGAACACACTCTCTCTCTCTCACACACACACACACACACACACACCCCTTCCCCTGCGCAGACGACAGAGCGCCGAAGAACAGCTGAACACACACACACACACACACACACACACCCCTTCCCCTGTGCAGACGACAGAGCGCTGATGAACAACTCAACACACACACACACACACACACACACACACACACACACACACACACACCCCTTCCCCTGCGCAGACGACAGAGCGCTGAAGAACAGCTCAACACACACTCAACACACACACACACATACAGACTCATACTCACTCACTCGCTCTGTGTTTTATTTCTGGATCCGCCGTTTGTGAATGGAGAAATCTCATCCACGTAGATATTCTGTGTGTTCGGTGAATCTCAGGAGAAACGAGCAGGTTCACCCCAAAATCAAAACAATGTTTATTTTCTTTTTGCAAAAACAAAATAAAGCCCATTTTGGGACCATCAAGATTTTTTACAAGTGAGCAGATTTAGTCTTATAATCACACAGAGTGTGTCACACAGATGAGTTAGTGATGAGTTTCCCACATCCGGCATGAGACTTCGAATCTGAAACTAATGAAGAGAAATGTTCATGTAAGTGATGAGAATCTGGAGGAAAAATCTTCATGGTCCTGAAACTAGGCTTGACTTTGGGGAGACGTGATATTTTAAGTGTTTCTTGAAGTTCACTGATTGTGATGGAAGTGTGTGTGTGTGTGTGTGTGTGTGTGTGTGTGTGTGAACAGTGTTCATGTCTTCAGCGGTGGATCAGTGACGTTCTCTTCTCTTCTGTGTATTGGTCACACACACACACACACACACACACACACACACACACACACACACACACACACACACACACACACACACACACACACACACACACAGGAGCCGCTGCCGTCCTCTCTATATTTCTCTCTTCCTCTCGTCTTGACGGATCAGTGTTCTGACAGAACCGGCACTGAAGGACTCGACCTCTCGACTCGACCCCACGGCCGGTTCTGTACTCTCGACTCTTCGGTCGAGCTCGAGCTGCTGTGTTTCACGCTGGATCTGATGACGTCCCACACGAATGTTGCTGTAGATTCTGCTGATCTGGGAAGGTTTTCACGAACGCCTGCGTGAGGTTCAGGAAACACTGACGGCCTCGTCACATCGCTGTCATTCGCTCCGGTTCTGATCCAGAATCATCCAAACTAAGCTTTGCCTTCCAATAGCAATGGAGAAAAGTGTCTCTGTTGGGAAACTGTGGCCAATTAATGACATGGAATAACCTGCAAAATGCATTAGAGAATAAAACATTTGGTGTTTCCAACATGATTCAGTGTTATCAAATCCAACATGGCGTCTCCGAGCGCTGGTTTAGCCGTTGGGTCTCGGACTGAACGACTGGTTCTGATGAACTGATGAACATCTGGTTTCTTCTATCTCTCCATCGCTGAACTCTGCAACACTTCCAGATCCGATGCATGTCGACTCTCTCTCAGACTCTTCCTCGCACACTTCTCTTCAGTATTGGGTCCAATACGTGGCAGTTTCAAGTGTTTGATGGCAGTAGACAAACAGCATCCCTTAAAAGTGACCTCGACAGTGTAGTTGCAATGTTTCTTTTGCTGTTGGTGTTTTTAGATTTCATGTTCAGTGCAGTTCGCATTTAAAAGACGTTCTTGCACATCGGGAAAATACCTGTGCGGTTTATAGTGACATATCAAACACTGAGTTTAGCATCAGGTTGTAGTTTTTCTGAAATCAGAATGAATTCAAGTCTAATGTCTTGAATGGGTTTTGAATACGGTTCCTCTTTCATCCGAACGTGTGTTTTACAGATTCAAAACCCACTGAACTCAATTGCCATGTATGAACCAAACATTCGCCCTGTTAAAGGCCTGAATCATATTCTTGTAATATCTTGCCAAAATTTCCTGTTTTGGGCGTTCATATATATATATTTCTTCCTTTGCATTGATCCAAGTGATAGAATATGTGAAACAATGAGGAAAAAGAAAAACAAGGCAGCTACTATAAAAGTGACTACTGTAAAATGTCTAACTAAATAAAGACAATGGGGTTGTTTTTATGTGCTTTGCTTCTCTTTCCTCAATGTGAAACTCCACTCCTGAAACACACTCGTGAGAAACACACTCCTGAAACACACTCATGAGAAACACACTTCTGAAACACACTCGTGAGAAACACACTCCTGAAACACACTCGTGAGAAACACACTCGTGAGAGAAACACTCCTGAAACACACTCGTGAGAAACACTCCTGAAACACACTCGTGAGAAACACACTCGTGAGAAACACACTCGTGAGAAACACAATCCTGAAACACACTCGTGAGAAACACACTCGTGAGAAACACACTCCTGAAACACACTCGTGAGAAACACACTCCTGAAACACAATCCTGAAACACACTTGTGAGAAACACACTCCTGAAACACACTCGTGAGAGAAACACTCCTGAAACACACTCGTGAGAAACACACTCCTGAAACACACTCGTGAGAGAAACACTCCTGAAACACACTCCTGAAACACACTCGTGAGAGAAACACTCCTGAAACACACTTGTGAGAAACACACTCGTGAGAGAAAAACTCCTGAAACACACTCGTGAGAAACACACTCCTGAAACACACTCGTGAGAAACACACTCGTGAAAGACACTCCTGAAACACACTCCTGAAACACACTCATGAGAAACACACTCGTGAAACAAACTCGTGAGAAACACTCCTGAAACGCACTCCTGAAACACACTCGTGAGAAACACACTCCTGAAACACACTCGTGAGAAACACAGTCGTGAAACACACTCGTGAGAAACACTCCTGAAAAACACTCGTGAGAAACACACTCGTGAGAAACACACTCCTGAAACACACTCGTGAGAAACACACTCCTGAAACACACTCGTGAGAAACACAGTCGTGAAACACACTCTTGAGAAACACTCCTGAAACACACTCATGAGAAACACACTCCTGAAACACTCGTGAGAAACACAGTCATGAGAAACACTCCTGAAAAACACTCGTGAGAAACACACTCCTGAAACACACTCATGAGAAATAATTAGAATCTCTTGTTTTTTCAGAATTAAGTAGTAGGAAATGACTAGTCATCCAGTTTTTTATATCAGCTATACATTCCATTCATTTAGTGAATTGGTCAATTTCGTCAGGGCGTGAAGAAATATAGAAATATAGAGCTGAGTATCATCAGCATAACAGTGAAAACTAATACCATGCTTCCTAATGATATCTCCCAAGGGTAGCATGTACAGAGTGAACAGCAACGGTCCTAGTACTGAGCCTTATGGTCCACCATATTGAACTTGTGATCGATGAGACATCTCTTAATTTACTGCTACAAACTGATAACGGTCAGATAAGTGTGATTTAAACCATGCTAATGCAATTCCACTAATGCCAACATCATTTTCGAGTCTATTTAAAAGAATGTTGTGGTCGATAGTGTCAAATGCAGCACTAAGATCGAGTAACACTAATAGAGTGAAAGTGAAAGTGGAAAAAAGTGAAAGTGACACATGACGGCCAAGTATGGTAACCCATACTAGGAATTTGACCTCTGCATTTAACCCATCCAAGTTAATGCACACACATTAGGAGCAGAGTAGTGAGTAGTTAACACACACACACACTGCAAACGTGGATACACACACCCAGAGCAGCGGGCAGCCTTTGTGTGGCGCCCGGGGAGCGATTAGGGGTTAAGTGCCTTGCTCAAGGGCACCTCAGTCATTTCCCACCGGTTCTGGAATCGAACCAGCAACCTTTGGGTTACCAGTTCAACCGCTAACCACTAGGCCATGACTGCCCACATGGAGAGATACAACCACGATCGGATGATAAGAGCAGATCATGTGTGACTCTAATGAGAGCTGTCTCGGTACTATGGTACGGTCTAAATTCTGACTGGAAATCCTCACAGATATCATTTCTTCTAAAAAGGAACATAGTTCTGAAGATACCGCCTTTTCTAGTATCTTTGAAAGAAAAGGTAGATTCGAGATCGGCCTGTAATTGACTAATTCTGTAGGATCAACAGATTGTGTTTTTTTTAATAAGTGGTTTAATCATAGCCAACTTAAAAGTTTTTGGTACGTATCCTAATGACAAAGATGAATTAATGATATTAAGAAGAGGATCTATGACCTCTGGAAGCATCTCTTTCAGTAGCTTAGTCGGTATAGGGTCTAACATACATGTTGTCGATTTAGATGATTTAACGAGTTTAACGAATTCTTCCTCTCCTATAGCAATGAGTGAATCAAATTTTCCTCAAGGAGACTACAATGCACTGCCTGATGCGATACTGTAGTAGACGGTTGCAGTGTTATAATTTTCTTCCTGATATTATCAATCTTATAAGTGAAGAAGTTCATAAAGTCATTACTGCTGTGCTGCTTGAAAACTTCTGGGCTTGAATCTTTATTGTTCGTTAGTTTAGCCACTGTTTCAAATAAATAGCTAGGGTTTTGTTTATTTTCTTCTAATAGGGTTGAAAAAGAATCAGATCTAGCAGCTTTTAAAGCCTCTCTATATGCAGTCAGGCTCTCTTTCCATGAAATGCGAAATACCTCTAGTTTTGTTTTCTTCCAGTTGCGCTCCATCTCTCTGGCTGCTCTCTTAAGGGCCCGAGTGTGCTCATTGTACCACGGCGTTGGACTATTTTCTTTAATCTTCTTTAAGCGCAACGGAGCAACTGTGTCTAAAGTGCTGGAAAAGAGAGAGTTAAAAGTTTCTGTCACAATATCGAGTTCTTCTAAGCTATCCGGGATGCTGAGATGATGAAACTGATCAGTAATATTATTAATAAAGCAATCTTTAGTGGCAGAAGTGATAGGTCTAACATATTTGTAGCACGGAGTCAACTTTGCAGCCTTGGCTAAATGAAGTTTACACGAGACTAGATAATGATCTGAGATGTCATCGCTCTGCTGCAGAATTTCAACGGCATCAATATTGATTCCGTGTGATAATATTAGATCTAGAGTATGATTACGACGTTGAGTAGGTCCTGACACGTGTTGTCTAACTCCAATAGAGTTCAGAATGTCTTTAAATGCCAATCCCAATGCATCTTTTTTGTTATCTACATGTATATTAAAATCACCAACAATTAGGACTTTATCTGCAGCCAGAACTAACTCTGATAGAAAGTCAGCAAATTCTGTGATAAAAGTCTGTATGGTGCCCTGGTGGCCTGTATACAGTAGCCAGCACAAATCTCAAAGGTGATCATTTACACTATATATTGCTATATTAAGTACTCACACTTCAAAGGAATTATATTTGAAACTAGACTTCTTAGTAATTCTGAAAATATTACTATAAATTACAGCAACACCTCCCCCTTTGCCTTTCAGACGAGGCTCATGTTTCTAACAGTAATCTTGCGGAGTGGACTCATTTAAAGTAATATAATTGTCTGGTTTTAGCTAGGTTTCTGTCAAACACAGCACATCTAGATTATAGTCTGTAATCATATCATTAACAATAAGTGCTTTTGAAGTAAGGGATCTAATATTCAGCAACCCAAGCTTTATCATTTGCTCATTTGTATTATATCTGTTTTTATTTGTTGAACATCAATAAAAAATTTACCCTTAGATGGGTTTGGACGTTTTTTGTATGTCCTAATTCGGGGAACAGACACAGTCTATATATGATGAAAGCTAGGTGAAAGAGGCTCTATGTGATGGGATTTATCTGACATTGGTGACGTGAGACAGCTAGCAGACGGTCGGTTTAGCCAGTCTATCTGCTTCCTGACCTGAGCCCCAGATTGTCATGTTTGAGCTCTAAGACTATAAGCCATATTACTAGAGAGAAGAGCAGCACCATCCCAGGAGGGATGAATACCATCTCTTTTCAACAGGTCAGGTCTAGCACACTCCTGAAACACACTTTCACACACTCCTGAAACACACTCGTTCTGAAACACACTCCTGAAACACACTCGTTCTGAAACACACTCCTGAAACACACTCGTTCTGAAACACACTCCTGAAACACACTCGTTCTGAAACACACTTGTTCTGAAACACACTCCTGAAACACACTCGTTCTGAAACACACTCCTGAAACCCACTCGTTCATGAAACACACTCCTGAAACACACTCCTGAAACACACTCGTTCTGAAACCCACTCCTGAAACACACTCGTTCTGAAACACACTCCTGAAACACACTCGTTCTGAAAAACACTCGTCTGAAACACACTCGTTCTGAAACACACTCCTGAAACACACTCGTTCTGAAACACACTCCTGAACACACTCCTGAAACACACTCGTTCTGAAACACACTCCTGAAACACACTCGTTCTGAAACACACTCGTTCTGAAACACACTCCTGAAACACACTCGTTCTGAAACATTCTCCTGAAACACACTCGTTCTGAAACACTCCTGTAACACACTTGTTCTGAAACACACTTGTTCTGAAACACACTCGTTCTGAAACACACTCCTGAAACACTCCTGAAACACACTCGTTCTGAAACACTCCTGAAACACACTCGTCCTGAAACCCACTCGTTCATGAAACACACTCCTGAAACACACTCCTGAAACCCACTCGTTCATGAAAAACACTCGTCTGAAACACACTCGTTCTGAAACACACTCGTTCTGAAACACACTCGTTCTGAAACACACTCGTTCTGAAACACACTCCTGAACACACTCCTGAAACACACTCGTTCTGAAACACACTCGTTCTGAAACACACTCCTGAAACACACTCGTTCTGAAACACACTCGTTCTGAAACACACTCCTGAAACACTCCTGAAACACACTCGTTCTGAAACACACTCCTGAAACACTCCTGAAACACACTCCTGAAACACACTCGTTCTGAAACACACTCGTTCTGAAACACACTCCTGAAACACTCGTTCTGAAACACACTCCTGAAACACACTCGTTCTGAAACACACTCCTGAAACACACTCGTTCTGAAACACTCCTGAAACACACTCCTGAAACACACTCGTTCTGAAACACACTCCTGAAACACACTCGTTCTGAAACACACTCCTGAAACACACTCGTTCTGAAACACACTCGTGCTGAAACACTCCTGAAACACACTCCTGAAACACTCGTGCTGAAACACTCGTGCTTAAACACTCCTGAAACACACTCCTGAAACATACTCCTGAAACATACTCCTGAAACACACTCGTGCTGAAACACACTCCTGAAACACACTCGTTCTGAAACACTCCTGAAACACACTCGTTCTGAAACACACTCCTGAAACACACTCGTTCTGAAACACACTCCTGAAACACACTCGTTCTGAAACACACTCGTGCTGAAACACTCCTGAAACACACTCCTGAAACACTCGTGCTGAAACACTCGTGCTGAAACACTCCTGAAACACACTCCTGAAACATACTCCTGAAACACACTCGTGCTGAAACACTCCTGAAACACACTCCTGAAACACACTCGTTCTGAAACACTCCTGAAACACACTCCTGAAACACTCGTGCTGAAACACACTCCTGAAACACACTCGTTCTGAAACACACTCCTGAAACACACTCGTTCTGAAACACACTCCTGAAACACACTCGTTCTGAAACACACTCGTGCTGAAACACTCCTGAAACACACTCCTGAAACACTCGGGCTGAAACACTCGTGCTGAAACACTCCTGAAACATACTCCTGAAACACTCGTGCTGAAACACTCCTGAAACACACTCCTGAAACACACTCGTTCTGAAACACTCCTGAAACACACTCCTGAAACACTCGTGCTGAAACACACTCCTGAAACACACTCGTTCTGAAACACACTCCTGAAACACACTCGTTCTGAAACACACTCGTGCTGAAACACTCCTGAAACACACTCCTGAAACACACTCCTGAAACACACTCCTGAAACACTCGTGCTGAAACACTCGTGCTGAAACACTCCTGAAACACACTCCTGAAACATACTCCTGAAACATACTCCTGAAACACACTCGTGCTGAAACACTCCTGAAACACACTCCTGAAACACACTCGTGCTGAAACACTCCTGAAACACACTCCTGAAACACTCGTGCTGAAACACTCGTGCTGAAACACTCCTGAAACACACTCCTGAAACACTCGTGCTGAAACACTCGTGCTGAAACACTCCTGAAACACACTCCTGAAACATACTCCTGAAACACACTCGTGCTGAAACACTCCTGAAACACACTCCTGAAACACACTCGTTCTGAAACACACTCGTGCTGAAACACACTTCTGAAACACACTCGTTCTGAAACACACTCCTGAAACCCACTCGTTCATGAAACACACTCCTGAAACACACTCGTTCTGAAACCCACTCGTTCATGAAAAACACTCGTCTGAAACCCACTCGTTCTGAAACACACTCGTTCTGAAACACACTCGTTCTGAAACACACTCGTTCTGAAACACACTCCTGAAACACACTCGTTCTGAAACACACTCCTGAACACACTCGTTCTGAAACACACTCCTGAAACACACTCCTGAAACACACTCGTTCTGAAACACACTCGTTCTGAAACATTCTCCTGAAACACACTCGTTCTGAAACACACTCGTTCTGAAACACACTCGTTCTGAAACACACTCCTGAAACACACTCGTTCTGAAACACTCCTGAAACACACTCGTTCTGAAACACTCCTGAAACACACTCGTCCTGAAACCCACTCGTTCATGAAACACACTCCTGAAACACACTCCTGAAACACACTCCTGAAACCCACTCGTTCATGAAACACACTCCTGAAACACACTCGTTCTGAAACCCACTCGTTCATGAAAAACACTCGTCTGAAACACACTCGTTCTGAAACACACTCGTTCTGAAACACACTCGTTCTGAAACACACTCCTGAAACACACTCGTTCTGAAACACACTCCTGAACACACTCCTGAAACACACTCGTTCTGAAACACACTCGTTCTGAAACACACTCGTTCTGAAACACACTCCTGAAACACTCCTGAAACACACTCGTTCTGAAACACACTCCTGAACACACTCCTGAAACACACTCCTGAAACACTCCTGAAACACACTCCTGAAACACACTCGTTCTGAAACACACTCCTGAACACACTCCTGAAACACACTCCTGAAACACTCCTGAAACACACTCGTTCTGAAACACACTCCTGAACACACTCCTGAAACACACTCGTTCTGAAACACACTCGTTCTGAAACACACTCCTGAACACACTCCTGAAACACACTCGTTCTGAAACACACTCCTGAAACACACTCGTTCTGAAACACACTCGTTCTGAAACACACTCCTGAAACACACTCGTTCTGAAACATTCTCCTGAAACACACTCGTTCTGAAACACTCCTGTAACACACTTGTTCTGAAACACACTTGTTCTGAAACACACTCGTTCTGAAACACACTCCTGAAACACTCCTGAAACACACTCGTTCTGAAACACTCCTGAAACACACTCGTCCTGAAACCCACTCGTTCATGAAACACACTCCTGAAACACACTCCTGAAACCCACTCGTTCATGAAACACACTCCTGAAACACACTCGTTCTGAAACACACTCGTTCTGAAACACACTCGTTCTGAAACACACTCGTTCTGAAACACACTCCTGAACACACTCCTGAAACACACTCGTTCTGAAACACACTCGTTCTGAAACACACTCCTGAAACACACTCGTTCTGAAACACACTCGTTCTGAAACACACTCCTGAAACACTCCTGAAACACACTCGTTCTGAAACACACTCCTGAAACACACTCGTTCTGAAACACACTCCTGAAACACTCCTGAAACACACTCCTGAAACACACTCGTTCTGAAACACACTCGTTCTGAAACACACTCCTGAAACACTCGTTCTGAAACACACTCCTGAAACACACTCGTTCTGAAACACACTCCTGAAACACACTCGTTCTGAAACACTCCTGAAACACACTCCTGAAACACACTCGTTCTGAAACACACTCCTGAAACACACTCGTTCTGAAACACACTCCTGAAACACACTCGTTCTGAAACACACTCGTGCTGAAACACTCCTGAAACACACTCCTGAAACACTCGTGCTGAAACACTCGTGCTTAAACACTCCTGAAACACACTCCTGAAACATACTCCTGAAACATACTCCTGAAACACACTCGTGCTGAAACACACTCCTGAAACACACTCGTTCTGAAACACTCCTGAAACACACTCGTTCTGAAACACACTCCTGAAACACACTCGTTCTGAAACACACTCCTGAAACACACTCGTTCTGAAACACACTCGTGCTGAAACACTCCTGAAACACACTCCTGAAACACTCGTGCTGAAACACTCGTGCTGAAACACTCCTGAAACACACTCCTGAAACATACTCCTGAAACACACTCGTGCTGAAACACTCCTGAAACACACTCCTGAAACACACTCGTTCTGAAACACTCCTGAAACACACTCCTGAAACACTTGTGCTGAAACACACTCCTGAAACACACTCGTTCTGAAACACACTCCTGAAACACACTCGTTCTGAAACACACTCCTGAAACACACTCGTTCTGAAATACACTCGTGCTGAAACACTCCTGAAACACACTCCTGAACACACTCCTGAAACACACTCGTTCTGAAACACACTCGTTCTGAAACACACTCCTGAACACACTCCTGAAACACACTCGTTCTGAAACACACTCCTGAAACACACTCGTTCTGAAACACACTCGTTCTGAAACACACTCCTGAAACACACTCGTTCTGAAACATTCTCCTGAAACACACTCGTTCTGAAACACTCCTGTAACACACTTGTTCTGAAACACACTTGTTCTGAAACACACTCGTTCTGAAACACACTCCTGAAACACTCCTGAAACACACTCGTTCTGAAACACTCCTGAAACACACTCGTCCTGAAACCCACTCGTTCATGAAACACACTCCTGAAACACACTCCTGAAACCCACTCGTTCATGAAACACACTCCTGAAACACACTCGTTCTGAAACACACTCGTTCTGAAACACACTCGTTCTGAAACACACTCGTTCTGAAACACACTCCTGAACACACTCCTGAAACACACTCGTTCTGAAACACACTCGTTCTGAAACACACTCCTGAAACACACTCGTTCTGAAACACACTCGTTCTGAAACACACTCCTGAAACACTCCTGAAACACACTCGTTCTGAAACACACTCCTGAAACACACTCGTTCTGAAACACACTCCTGAAACACTCCTGAAACACACTCCTGAAACACACTCGTTCTGAAACACACTCGTTCTGAAACACACTCCTGAAACACTCGTTCTGAAACACACTCCTGAAACACACTCGTTCTGAAACACACTCCTGAAACACACTCGTTCTGAAACACTCCTGAAACACACTCCTGAAACACACTCGTTCTGAAACACACTCCTGAAACACACTCGTTCTGAAACACACTCCTGAAACACACTCGTTCTGAAACACACTCGTGCTGAAACACTCCTGAAACACACTCCTGAAACACTCGTGCTGAAACACTCGTGCTTAAACACTCCTGAAACACACTCCTGAAACATACTCCTGAAACATACTCCTGAAACACACTCGTGCTGAAACACACTCCTGAAACACACTCGTTCTGAAACACTCCTGAAACACACTCGTTCTGAAACACACTCCTGAAACACACTCGTTCTGAAACACACTCCTGAAACACACTCGTTCTGAAACACACTCGTGCTGAAACACTCCTGAAACACACTCCTGAAACACTCGTGCTGAAACACTCGTGCTGAAACACTCCTGAAACACACTCCTGAAACATACTCCTGAAACACACTCGTGCTGAAACACTCCTGAAACACACTCCTGAAACACACTCGTTCTGAAACACTCCTGAAACACACTCCTGAAACACTTGTGCTGAAACACACTCCTGAAACACACTCGTTCTGAAACACACTCCTGAAACACACTCGTTCTGAAACACACTCCTGAAACACACTCGTTCTGAAATACACTCGTGCTGAAACACTCCTGAAACACACTCCTGAAACACTCGTGCTGAAACACTCGTGCTGAAACACTCCTGAAACATACTCCTGAAACACTCGTGCTGAAACACTCCTGAAACACACTCCTGAAACACACTCGTTCTGAAACACTCCTGAAACACACTCCTGAAACACTCGTGCTGAAACACACTCCTGAAACACACTCGTTCTGAAACACACTCCTGAAACACACTCGTTCTGAAACACACTCGTGCTGAAACACTCCTGAAACACACTCCTGAAACACACTCCTGAAACACTCGTGCTGAAACACTCGTGCTGAAACACTCCTGAAACACACTCCTGAAACATACTCCTGAAACATACTCCTGAAACACACTCGTGCTGAAACACTCCTGAAACACACTCCTGAAACACACTCGTGCTGAAACACTCCTGAAACACACTCCTGAAACACTCGTGCTGAAACACTCGTGCTGAAACACTCCTGAAACACACTCCTGAAACACTCGTGCTGAAACACTCCTGAAACACACTCCTGAAACATACTCCTGAAACACACTCGTGCTGAAACACTCCTGAAACACACTCCTGAAACACACTCGTTCTGAAACACACTCGTGCTGAAACACACTTCTGAAACACACTCGTTCTGAAACACACTCCTGAAACCCACTCGTTCATGAAACACACTCCTGAAACACACTCGTTCTGAAACCCACTCGTTCATGAAAAACACTCGTCTGAAACCCACTCGTTCTGAAACACACTCGTTCTGAAACACACTCGTTCTGAAACACACTCCTGAAACACACTCGTTCTGAAACACACTCCTGAACACACTCGTTCTGAAACACACTCCTGAAACACACTCCTGAAACACACTCGTTCTGAAACACACTCGTTCTGAAACATTCTCCTGAAACACACTCGTTCTGAAACACACTCGTTCTGAAACACACTCGTTCTGAAACACACTCCTGAAACACACTCGTTCTGAAACACTCCTGAAACACACTCGTTCTGAAACACTCCTGAAACACACTCGTCCTGAAACCCACTCGTTCATGAAACACACTCCTGAAACACACTCCTGAAACACACTCCTGAAACCCACTCGTTCATGAAACACACTCCTGAAACACACTCGTTCTGAAACCCACTCGTTCATGAAAAACACTCGTCTGAAACACACTCGTTCTGAAACACACTCGTTCTGAAACACACTCCTGAAACACACTCGTTCTGAAACACACTCCTGAACACACTCCTGAAACACACTCGTTCTGAAACACACTCGTTCTGAAACACACTCCTGAAACACACTCCTGAAACACACTCGTTCTGAAACACACTCCTGAACACACTCCTGAAACACACTCCTGAAACACTCCTGAAACACACTCGTTCTGAAACACACTCCTGAACACACTCCTGAAACACACTCGTTCTGAAACACACTCGTTCTGAAACACACTCCTGAAACACTCCTGAAACACACTCGTTCTGAAACACACTCGTTCTGAAACACACTCCTGAAACACTCCTGAAACACACTTGTTCTGAAACACACTCCTGAACACACTCCTGAAACACACTCGTTCTGAAACACTCCTGAAACACACTCGTTCTGAAACACACTCCTGAACACACTCCTGAAACACACTCCTGAAACACTCCTGAAACACACTCGTTCTGAAACACACTCCTGAAACACACTCGTTCTGAAACACACTCGTTCTGAAACACACTCGTTCTGAAACACACTCCTGAAACACACTCGTTCTGAAACACACTCGTTCTGAAACACACTCCTGAAACACACTCATTCTGAAACACACTCCTGAAACACACTCGTTCTGAAACACACTCCTGAAACACACTCGTTCTGAAACACACTCCTGAAACACACTCCTGAAACACTCCTGAAACACACTCGTTCTGAAACACACTCCTGAACACACTCCTGAAACACACTCGTTCTGAAACACACTCGTTCTGAAACACACTCGTTCTGAAACACACTCCTGAAACACTCCTGAAACACACTCGTTCTGAAACACACTCGTTCTGAAACACACTCCTGAAACACTCCTGAAACACACTCGTTCTGAAACACACTCCTGAACACACTCCTGAAACACACTCGTTCTGAAACACACTCCTGAAACACTCCTGAAACACACTCGTTCTGAAACACACTCCTGAACACACTCCTGAAACACACTCCTGAAACACACTCCTGAACACACTCCTGAAACACACTCCTGAAACACTCCTGAAACACACTCCTGAAACACACTCGTTCTGAAACACACTCGTTCTGAAACACACTCGTTCTGAAACACACTCGTTCTGAAACACACTCCTGAAACACACTCGTTCTGAAACACACTCCTGAAACACTCCTGAAACACACTCGTTCTGAAACACACTCATTCTGAAACACACTCCTGAAACACACTCCTGAAACACACTCGTTCTGAAACACACTCCTGAAACACACTCGTTCTGAAACACACTCGTGCTGAAACACTCCTGAAACACACTCCTGAAACACACTCGTGCTGAAACACTCCTGAAACACACTCCTGAAACACACTCGTGCTGAAACACTCCTGAAACACACTCCTGAAACACACTCGTTCTGAAACACACTCGTGCTGAAACACACTCCTGAAACACTCGTTCTGAAACACACTTCTGAAACACACTCGTTCTGAAACACTCCGTCTGAAACACACTCGTTCTGAAACACACTCCTGAAACACACTCGTTCTGAAACACACTCCTGAAACACACTCGTTCTGAAACACTCCTGAAACACACTCGGTCTGAAACACACTCGTTCTGAAACACACTCGTTCTGAAACACACTCGTTCTGAAACACACTCGTTCTGAAACACTCCTGAAACACACTCCTGAAACACACTCGTTCTGAAACACACTCGTGCTGAAACACTCCTGAAACACACTCCTGAAACACACTCCTGAAACACACTCGTGCTGAAACACTCCTGAAACACACTCGTGCTGAAACACTCCTGAAACACACTCGTTCTGAAACACTCCTGAAACACACTCCTGAAACACACTCGTGCTGAAACACTCCTGAAACACACTCGTTCTGAAACACACTTTCACACACTCGTTCTGAAACACACTCGTGAAACCCACTCGTTCATGAAACACACTCCTGAAACACACTCGTTCTGAAACCCACTCGTTCATGAAAAACACTCCTGAAACACACTCGTTCTGAAACATACTCCTGAAACACACTCGTTCTGAAACATACTCCTGAAACACACTCGTTCTGAAACACTCCTGAAACACACTCGTTCTGAAACACACTCCTGAAACACACTCCTGAAACACACTCGTTCTGAAACACACTCCTGAAACACACTCGTTCTGAAACACACTCCTGAAACACACTCCTGAAACACACTCGTTCTGAAACACACTCCTGAAACACACTCGTTCTGAAACACACTCCTGAAACACACTCCTGAAACACACTCGTTCTGAAACACACTCCTGAAACACACTCGTTCTGAAACACACTCCTGAAACACACTCGTTCCGAAACACACTCCTGAAACACACTCGTTCTGAAACACACTCCTGAAACACACTCGTTCTGAAACACACTCCTGAACACACTCCTGAAACACACTCCTGAAACACACTCGTTCTGAAACACACTCCTGAAACACACTCCTGAAACACACTCGTTCTGAAACATACTCCTGAAACACACTCGTTCTGAAACACTCCTGAAACACTCCTGAAACACACTCGTTCTGAAACACACTCCTGAAACACACTCGTTCTGAAACACACTCCTGAAACACACTCGTTCTGAAACACACTCGTTCTGAAACACACTCCTGAAACACACTCGTTCTGAAACACACTCCTGAAACACACTCGTTCTGAAACACACTCGTTCTGAAACACACTCCTGAAACACACTCGTTCTGAAACACACTCGTTCTGAAACACACTCCTGAAACACTCCTGAAACACACTCGTTCTGAAACACACTCGTTCTGAAACACACTCGTTCTGAAACACACTCCTGAAACACACTCGTTCTGAAACCCACTCCTGAAACACACTCGTTCTGAAACACACTCCTGAAACACACTCCTGAAACACACTCGTTCTGAAACACACTCCTGAAACACACTCGTTCTGAAACACACTCCTGAAACACACTCGTTCTGAAACACACTCCTGAAACACACTCGTTCTGAAACACTCCTGAAACACACTCGTTCTGAAACACTCCTGAAACACACTCCTGAAACACTCGTGCTGAAACACTCGTGCTGAAACACTCCTGAAACACACTCCTGAAACACACTCGTGCTGAAACACTCCTGAAACACACTCCTGAAACACACTCGTTCTGAAACAAACTCGTGCTGAAACACACTCCTGAAACACTCGTTCTGAAACACACTCCTGAAACACACTCGTTCTGAAACACACTCGTTCTGAAACACACTCCTGAAACACACTCGTTCTGAAACACACTCCTGAAACACACTCGTTCTGAAACACTCCTGAAACACACTCGTTCTGAAACACTCCTGAAACACACTCGTTCTGAAACACACTCGTTCTGAAACACTCCTGAAACACACTCGTTTTGAAACACACTCGTGCTGAAACACTCCTGAAACACACTCCTGAAACACACTCGTGCTGAAACACTCCTGAAACACACTCGTTCTGAAACACACTCCTGAAACACACTCGTTCTGAAACACACTCGTTCTGAAACACACTCGTTCTGAAACACTCCTGAAACACACTCGTTCTGAAACACACTCGTTCTGAAACACTCCTGAAACACACTCGTTCTGAAACACACTCGTTCTGAAACACTCCTGAAACTAGGGTGACCATACGTCCTGTTTAACCAGGACATATCTGGCCAGGATTTCGAGATCGCCCAAAATGCCCGGGATTCGGCTTTTGCTTTCTACAGTCACCATTCATTATGTTTACATTATTACGTTATTTGACACTGACACGTACGTGCCAGCTTTGCAGGTCATGCATTCTGCTTCACACTGATCCCGATCGAGACGAAAACACAGGAATTTTCTTAGCAATGCTAGAACGCACATCAACCGATCACTTGTTTAGTGTTCATGTAAACACTACATTCAGATTAACCAATCGG
Organism: Leuciscus leuciscus; assembly: GCF_965113295.1. Classification (NCBI taxonomy): domain Eukaryota; kingdom Metazoa; phylum Chordata; class Actinopteri; order Cypriniformes; family Leuciscidae; genus Leuciscus; species Leuciscus leuciscus. The sequence continues at coordinate 200,883 of NC_138736.1, forward strand.
AAGTAATTCAGTACTACTGAATCAAAAGGTGTACATGTAAACAAAATGAATGGCGACGAGAAAGCAAAAGCCGAATCGCGGATATTTTGGGCGATCTCGAAATCCCGGCCGGACATGACCTGGAATATGGTCACCCTACTGAAACACACTCCTGAAACACACTCGTTCTGAAACACACTCGTGCTGAAACACACTCGTTCTGAAACACACTCCTGAAACACACTCGTGCTGAAACACTCCTGAAACACACTCCTGAAACACACTCCTGAAACACACTCATTCTGAAACACACTCGTTCTGAAACACACTCCTGAAACACACTCGTTCTGAAACACACTCCTGAAACACACTCGTTCTGAAACACACTCCTGAAACACTCATTCTGAAACACTCCTGAAACACACTCGTTCTGAAACACACTCCTGAAACACACTCGTTCTGAAACACACTCCTGAACACACTCGTTCTGAAACACTCCTGAAACACACTCGTTCTGAAACACACTCCTGAAACACGCGTTCTGAAACACTCCTGAAACACACTCGTTCTGAAACACACTCGTGTTCGAGATCAGCCATTGTCTGAATAAACTCCCAAATGCCAGTCATCATCGCAGAGATTGAATATGTACAAACCGTTCCAGAACCGTGATCGTCTTCATCCAGGATCTCTAACGCATTTAATTCTCTGCAGATTTTCAGGGTTACTGTAACATTTGTTCATAAGCTGATTAAGCTTTTATCATGTATTTATGTCATTTATTTATTTTAAGTTCAACTTTGGGGAGAAATGTGCATTTTCATTAAATGTCATGAATTTCCCTTGTGCCACTTCTACAAATATTCATATCTAATATAAATTTTTCACCAAAAATGCATTAAATTGAATACAAGACAAGTACAGCAGAAGACAGTGATAATATTACAGATGTTTGTATTGTATTGTTCATCAGAGTGTCTGTGTTATGATCCATCTCTCCTGCTGTAGTGAACTACTCATGAATCAGACTGTTCCCACAAGACCCCACACACAGACACACACACACACAGACACACACACACACAGACACACACACACACACACACAGACACACACAGACACACACACACAGACACACACACACAGACACACACACACAGACACACACACACACAGACACACACACACACACACACACACACACACACACACACACACACACACAGACACACACAGACACACACACACACAGACACACACACACACACAGACACACACACACAGACACACACACACACACACACACACACACACACACACACACACACAATAATCATTTATTATGCACTCTTTCATTCTTTGGCCCATTGCACGCTGCTCGTGTGTGTGTGTGTGTGTGTGTGTGTGTGTGTGTGTGTGTGTGTGTGTGTGTGTGAGAGTGAGTGTGTGAGTGTGATCGGTCTTTTCACTGCTGTTCAGAAAAAGATGTTTCTCTAACTGGAGGAATCATGCTTCATGATGACTGCTCTCTCTCTCTCACACACACACAAACACTCTCTCTCGTTCTCTCACACACACTCTCTCTCTCTCTCTTTCTCTCTCACACACACACACAAACACTCTCGTTCTCTCACACACACACACACACACACACACACACACACACACACACACACACACACACACACACACACACTCTCTCTGTCTGTCTCTCTCTGTCAACATACAGAATTACAGTTTGCTTTCTTTCTTCAAAAATGATTTTTTGTAATAACTTTGTTCAGATTAAACCTGTATTATTGAAGGAAGCATCAATTTCTTTCAAACACATAAGAATGTCTCAGTGATTCCAGACTTTGAGCTGTGGCTCCTGAGAAAGAGAGAGAGTAGAATTTACCTTCACTTAATTTAAACTTCATATTTCACTTCATAGTTCCTGCATTCCCTAACCCTTGAGCTATAAATAAAGCAGAAGTCTGATATGTTCCTGTATTATTGAGTGGCTTTCAGTGCCTCGCTTCCCTCAGATCTGGTTCTCCTCACTCCGGGACGCTGGGAACCGGACTCTTCAACACCAGCGGAACATCTTTATCTGCGGTTCCGAAGAGCGGGAACATCTTCTCCGGGAACTGGGCCGTGAAGGAGTACAGCTCGGACCCGGTCTTGGCGTTGTAGAAGATCAGGTGACCCTCCTCCAGGTCCAGGTACACCCCGACGAGCCGCAGGTGTCCGGTGACGCGCACCTTCGCTAGCGGCGGCGCGGTTAGCGCGCGTAAGTGACTCCCGCTCCACCACAACGCGTAGTATCCGCTGGCGGGCGTCATGTCGAACAGACCCTTCCTCTGCGCAGACTCACACACCACTCCCAGCTTCCAGTCCTTGTTCTCGCCCACGCTCACCTGAGGAGAGAGAGGACAGGTGTTTTACCAGTTCACACTTACATATATTAGATAGGGTAAAGGTTATGCGTATTATGCGTGCTGTCCGAGGGGAACACAGAGTACTCCCCCATCCCAGGTTTGGGATAGGACCAGTAAGTGAGGAGATGGGGTGGAGGAGGGAAAACTGTCATAGAACAGCAGTAAAAAGTCATTTCGTAAAGATCGTATTTACGAGTTGAACGCCACCATAATGTCGTAAATACAAGTGGGAAGCTCCGTGTTTAGCGAGCGCACAGGACCAGACGTCGAAGCGCTGAGAGTGTGTGTGTGTGAGTGTGTGTGAAGCACCTCCCAGTAGTGGCGTCCCGACTCGTATCCGTGTTTAGCGAGAGCACAGGACAAGACGTCGAAGCGCTGAGAGTGAGTGTGTGTGAGTGTGTGTGTGAGTGTGTGTGAAGCACCTCCCAGTAGTGGCGTCCCGACTCGTATCCGTGTTTAGCGAGAGCACAGGACAAGACGTCGAAGCGCTGAGAGTGAGTGTGTGTGTGAAGCACCTCCCAGTAGTGGCGTCCCGACTCGTATCCGTGTTTAGCGAGCGCACAGGACCAGACGTCGAAGCGCTGAGAGTGTGTGTGTGTGTGTGTGAGTGTGTGTGAAGCACCTCCCAGTAGTGGCGTCCCGACTCGTATCCGTGTTTAGCGAGCGCACAGGACCAGACGTCGAAGCGCTGAGAGTGTGTGTGTGTGAGTGTGTGAGTGAAGCACCTCCCAGTAGTGGCGTCCCGACTCGTATCCGTGTTTAGCGAGCGCACAGGACCAGACGTCGAAGCGCTGAGAGTGAGTGTGTGTGTGTGTGTGTGTGTGTGTGTGTGTGTGTGTGTGTGTGAAGCACCTCCCAGTAGTGGCGTCCCGACTCGTATCCGTGTTTAGCGAGCGCACAGGACCAGACGTCGAAGCGCTGAGAGTGAGTGTGTGTGTGTGTGTGTGTGTGTGTGTGTGTGTGTGTTTGTGTGTGTGTGTGTGAAGCACCTCCCAGTAGTGGCGTCCCGACTCGTATCCGTGTTTAGCAAGCGCACAGGACCAGACGTCGAAGCGCTGAGAGTGAGTGTGTGTGTGTGTGTGAAGCACCTCCCAGTAGTGGCGTCCCGACTCGTATCCGTGTTTAGCGAGAGCACAGGACCAGACGTCGAAGCGCTGAGAGTGAGTGTGTGTGTGTGTGTGTGTGTGTGTGTTTGTGTGTGTGTGTGAAGCACCTCCCAGTAGTGGCGTCCCGACTCGTATCCGTGTTTAGCGAGCGCACAGGACCAGACGTCGAAGCGCTGAGAGTGAGTGTGTGTGTGTGTGTGAAGCACCTCCCAGTAGTGGCGTCCCGACTCGTATCCGTGTTTAGCGAGAGCACAGGACCAGACGTCGAAGCGCTGAGAGTGAGTGTGTGTGTGTGTGTGTGAGTGTGTGTGTGTGTGTGAAGCACCTCCCAGTAGTGGCGTCCCGACTCGTATCCGTGTTTAGCGAGCGCACAGGACCAGACGTCGAAGCGCTGAGAGCTGTTCCTGTAGAACTGAAGTTTTTCTCCGCGCTTCAGTTGCTTACGGTCCTCAGACAGGATCAGGAACGGGTACGCCGACGTGGGGTTCAGGGTCACGTCCTCTACACACACACACACACACACACACACACGGGTGTTTCATCAGGACTTGCATTTCACAAATCATTCATATGGTTTTTTTTTTTTAAAGCATTGAAAGTAGTAGGAGAGGAATGACTATGCACATAATCTACAGTATATTACAGATTGTGAAGGAAATACAAAGCAACAGGAGTCAAGAACACTCACCAAGATAACCTTTAACCTTCTTGTGCCCTAAAACACACAAAATATTCAACATCTGATCAAAACAGAGATGGTGTGTTAGGCAAAAAAAATCCTGCATATTTTAAACTCAATTTATGCGAATCTATCAGTACTGGATCTTGAGTGAAGTGGAGATATGGATATATGACTCAGTCTTCTGTAGGGAAACGCCTCTGTGTTTATGGATATTCTTATGATAGTCTGTCTGTGTCTCGCACTGACTGTGGCCTAATGCTAGAGAGTCGGACTCGTGGGTTCGAGTCTCAGTACCGGCAGGAGATTTAGGAGTGAATGTTTGGAGTGAGAATTGTCAGTGTTGGTCCTCTGTCAGTAATCCAGTCCTCTGGCTAATCTGTTAGCGTAGCGTTTGAATCAACACTACAGAAACCAGCTTCTGTTCTGGTGACTCTATCAGACATTTCTGTAACCTTTGAATGAACCTCACAGTGTAAAACCACTGAAAGCAGATGTTTAGATTATTTACGTCCAATAATAGAATGAATATTACTCACTATCAACATCTAACTGAACATCTGCTGCTCTGACCTCTTTTAAGAGAAAGTTGAGACACAAATGTATGGATGCAATAAAACACATGCATTTATACATACCCAGTTTTAATTTGCGCAGATCTGTAGAAATGAAAGAGAGAAAGATGATTAGTACTCATCCCACAGCTGTTCCAGATGTGTTTTCTGAGAGTTATTCTTCACGTACCTTTCAGTGACCAGTCCTTCTTCCTCAGAGATCGAACACTCACCATACTCTCACTCTCGGCTAGCGTGGACACTGAAACACACGAGTCAAGTCTCCTTCATTTATACAGCGCTTTTACCAATACAGCAGCTTTACAGAGATAACAGGAGATTACAGTAACAGAGAGTGTTTAGGCTTTACAGCAGATCTAGAATAAAGTTATTGTCCAGTTAAAGTTAGTTTTGATTGATTCACTTCCGTTGCAAAGATCATTAGTTGTTAGCTTAGGGGCCGCTAACACACACCGTTCTAACTGAGAACAAAAAAACTTTTAATGTGTTCTAGCCGTTCATTTACGAGTGTTTGGAGCTCGAGAACGCAAACTTTGAAATCCAAGGTGCAGAAATGTTGAAAAACGTTTCATCTCCGTCAGTAACATGACGTTATGCGTTCGCTCAGTTTCTCACCGGAGTGTCTGTAACGCACTTCCCCGAAGCGAATGTCGTCGAGTCGCTCCCGGATCTCTCCTAGAGCTGCTTTCACGTCCCCGAGCGAGAAGCTCAGAGTCACTTCATCCTCCTGTAGATCCACATCTGAGTCCGGCACCGGCCCATGGGCTTCCTCGAAACTCTGCCAGCAGAAGAACATCATCAGAAGAGTCACAGCTAAACTAGACGAGCGAGCAGAATCAGCTGGAACATGAAGAAGTTATATAGAGGAACAGAGGACAGTGACTTCAGTAAAACTTCAGTCGCCTCAGAGCAGTAAGTACGAATATTTCTCAGAATTATTTAATTCCATATTCTTGCAGTAGATCGCGTCATTAATAAAATGTGTTCATTGGGGATATAGCACTCGAAACGATGGTAAAGGTATAATGACATCAGTGTTCGTTGCCTGCTGGCTACCTGCTGTGAGTTTGTCTGCTTCGGTGCTGTAAGCTCCGTATTAGCCTCGTATAGCCTCGTATTTCCTTGTTTTGAACCATCATTTACTACAATTTCTAGTTGTTTATACTACTACTAAATACAGCTTACCCAACATCGCTGGCTTCCGTTACTACTAGCACAACACGCTGGTAATTCGCTAGCCTGTTAGCGCGCCACCCGTGCGCTCAGCTATTTTTATTTATTTATTTTCTCTCGCGCCTTTGAGTTCATAAAAGCTCAGGTGAGTAAGAAACACTCAACAAACACGGTGAGTAATGTCTTGTCCTGTTATTATCATGCGTCGTGTCTGAATGCGTTGTTGTTTTTGGAGCTCTATCGATTTGATTTATAATTCTTGATTTTTCTCTTTAAACTCGCTTACAACTAAGATTTTCTACTTTTCCTCACTGAGAAGCACTACTGCTCAAACCTCATTGTTACAACGCGGACTGTTGAGCAGACGCGTCTCAAGCCTATTAGTGATCCAACGCTGCATACTCTTAAAGGTTACGTCCGTGGATCACGGCTGAACGCGTCTTCTCCACACTCACTTACAAACAAACAAACTTATAATATAAATTAGTATTAATATTGATAGCATCACTGGTAGCTTCGTTGCTAACTCACTGTCCATCTGTTAAGATGGCGAATATATCAGATGTAAGTAGTCTACCTTTTGGTGCAGGTGAGGACACATTTGAGCTGCACGCACTGCAGTCTGAGCTGGAAGCTGTTGAGAAACAGATCCACAACCTTTTATTGAGACAGGCCGAGCTGAGAGACCGGTGTTTGGCTCTTGAAACATCACGTGCCGATGCACACAAATCAGTGTTTAACGTTACTAACCCGCTGACTCCGACCGCGTCTACTCCGTGCGTTCCTCAGCATCGGTCGCAATCAGCCATGGTCTCGTTAACTCCGGCTCCAACACGCCACCACGAAGCCTGGGTGGTTCCGCAGCGGAAGACGCGAGTCAGGTTTAGACCAAGACTTTCTCCGACCCTCCCGGTTTTCGATTTATCCACACAAAACCGCTTTTCCCCTCTACGCGAAACAGAACACGATGCTGTGATCATCGGCGATTCCATCGTTCGGCACGTACACGCTATGTTAGGTAAAAGTAAGGTGCAAAGTCACTGCTTTCCTGGTGCTCGTGTTTCTGAAATCGCTGCTCGCGTTCCCGAGATCCTGAACGGTGACGAGCGCGTCGGAACTGTGGTCCTGCACGCGGGAGTGAACGACATCAGGCTGCGCCAGACGGAGATTCTGAAGAAAGACTTCAGGAATCTATTCGATACGGTACGCAGCACATCGCCTGAAACAACGATCATTGTGTCAGGACCGCTTCCCACGTACCGACTAGGGCATGAAAAGTTCAGCAGATTATTTGCGCTAAATGAATGGTTAATGTCATGGTGCAATGAGCAGAAACTGCTCTTTGTAAATAATTGGAATCTGTTTTGGGAGCGTCCTAGGCTTTTCCGTGCTGATGGCTTACACCCAAACAGATTCGGAGCGGCTCTTCTGTCAGATAACATCTCCAAAATGTTAAATACCCTTTGACTAGTAACCAAAAGTCCAAATCATAGTCTCTGCTGCACCAATTCAACTGATATAAATACTAGTGTAGAACATTGCATAGAAACATTGCATGTCTATTCCTCGTTTAGTGAGATCAAATAATAAATCTAATGCAGGATCTAGGAAAAATCTAATTGTTATTAAAACAGAAAATGTTGCTATTAGTAAACAAAAACTATTTCTAAAGCTTCTAAACATTAGATCACTCACACCTAAGGCAGTTATTGTAAATGAAATAGTCACAGATAATAGCTTCGATGTACTTTGCCTCACTGAAACCTGGCTTAAACCAAATGATTATTTCGGTATTAATGAGTCTACTCCTCCTGGATACTGTTATAAGCATGAGCCCCGTCTGATTGGTCGTGGCGGAGGTGTTGCAACCATTTATAGAGATATTCTAAATGTTACTCAGAAAACGGGTTATAAGTTTATTTCATTTGAAGTACTTGTACTAAATGTTACGCTCTTAGATGTTAGAAAAACATCCCTATTATCTCTAGCCTTGGCTACCGTATATAGACCGCCAGGGCCTTACGCTGATTTCCTAAAAGAGTTTGCAGATTTTCTCTCAGACCTATTAGTCAATGTCGATAAAGCACTAATTGTTGGAGATTTTAACATACACGTAGATAATCCAAATGATGCGTTAGGAGCTGCGTTTACAGATTTATTAAATTCATTTGGGGTCAAGCAAAACGTCACCGGACCAACACATCGTCTTAATCATACACTCGATTTAATTATATCACATGGAACCGATCCAACCGATATAGATATCATTCCACAAAGTGATGAAGTCACTGATCACTACATGGTAACTTGCATATTACGTACTGCTGTAATATGTCATGCAGCGCCGCGTTATCGACCAGGCAGAACAATCCTTCCATCCACCATAGATAATTTCTCAAATTGCTTATCTAATCTGTCTCAGCTGCTGCCTGAACCCAAACAAACAGATGAACTAGAAGAACTAACTAGCACTATGAGCACCATTCTCTCTAGAACATTGGATGTGGTTGCACCTATTAAATTAAAAAAGGTCAGAGAGAAAAATAAAGCACCATGGTATAACAATACTACGCATGTTTTAAAGAGAGAAACCCGTATTTTAGAGCGTAAATGGAAACAAACTAATTTAGAGGTCTTTAGAATCGCGTGGAAAGACAGTATGTCACGTTATAAAAAGGCCCTAAAAGCGGCCAGGGCTGAGCACCTCCGCAAACTAATAGAAAACAACCAAAATAATCCAAGGTTTTTATTTAACACCGTGGCTAAACTAACAAATAAACAGACGTCACCCGAACAAAATATCCCGTTACAGTTCAGTAGTAATGATTTCATGAACTTCTTCACTGAGAAAATAGAAAGCATCAGAACCACAATTGTAAACGTTCAATCTTCAATCGCGCCTTATAATTCAGCTTCAATTATCACCCCGCAAGAACAATTACAGTGCTTTACAACTATAGAACAAAAAGAGTTAAATAAACTTATCACTTCATCTAAAACAACAACATGTTTATTAGATCCTATACCAACTAAACTACTGAAAGAAGTGTTACCAGTAGTGGAAGAGCCTCTCCTCAATATTATTAACTCGTCTTTATCTTTAGGTCATGTTCCAAGAACATTTAAACTGGCAGTTATAAAACCACTCATTAAGAAACCACAATTAGATCATAATAATCTAGCAAATTATAGACCCATTTCAAATCTTCCATTTATGTCTAAAATATTAGAAAAAGAGGTGTCCGCTCAACTGGGCTCTTTCTTGCAACAAAATGATATCTATGTAAAGTTTCAGTCTGGATTCAGACCGCATCATAGCACTGAAACTGCGCTCGTTAAAATCACAAATGATTTACTTTTAGCTTCTGACCAAGGCTGTATCTCAATACTAGTTTTACTTGATCTTAGTGCTGCGTTCGATACTATAGATCATACATTACTCTTAGATCGACTACAAAATTATACTGGTGTTCAAGGACAAGCACTAAGCTGGTTCAAATCATACCTATCTGACCGCTATCATTTTGTCTATTTAAATGGAGAAAAATCGATCATAACTCCAGTAAACTATGGAGTGCCGCAGGGATCTGTATTAGGCCCTCTGTTATTTTCAATATATATGATGCCACTTGGAAATATTATAAGGAAACATGGAATTAGTTTCCATTGTTATGCTGATGACACTCAAATATATATTTCATCACGGCCGGATGAAAACGCTAAATTTTCCAAATTGACAGTGTGTTAAAGATATAAAAGATTGGATGACGCGTAATTTTCTTTTATTAAATCCAGACAAGACAGAGGTAATACTTATCGGTTCAAAAAACCGCCCACAAAACCTCTCACAATACAACTTTAACATCATAGGATGTCCTGTTACTTTATCCTCTACAGTAAAAGACCTGGGTGTTATACTCGATTGCAACCTGTCTTTTGAAAATCATATTTCATATGTTACAAAAACAGCCTTTTTCCACCTTAGAAACATTGCTAAGCTACGTAATATGCTATCAGTTTCTGATGCAGAAAAGTTAGTTCATGCATTCATGACCTCGAGACTGGATTACTGTAATGCTTTATTAGCTGGTTGTCCTGCATCCTCAATATAAAAGCTACAGTTAGTCCAAAATGCCGCCGCTAGAGTTCTTACGAGATCAAGAAAATATGATCATATAACACCGATTTTATCATCACTGCATTGGTTACCTATAAAGCTCCGTATTAATTATAAGATATTGCTACTGACTTACAAAGCCCTAAACGGCTTAGCTCCAGTCTATTTAACGGATCTTCTATCACCCTATAATCCATCGCGCTCTTTAAGATCACTAAATTCAAGGCTTTTGGTCATACCTAGGATATCCAGAACCACCAAAGGAGGGAGAGCATTTTCACATTTGGCTCCAAAACTCTGGAATAGTCTTCCTGATACTGTTCGTTGCTCAGACTCGCTCTCCCAGTTTAAAACTAGATTAAAGTCGCATCTCTTCAGCCAGGCATTCATATAATTAGGGTGACCAAACGTCCTGTTTTCCCAGGACATGTCCTGTTTTCACGTCCTGTCCTGGCCGTCCTGTCTGTTTTTTAAAAAGTGATGAAAATGTCCTGGTTTTCATTATTTTTCATTGGGCCATTAAGAGTGTTCTTTAAATACAAGCTTGCCTTAGCACACAAAACAAATGAAACCGGCTTCGTCCCGTCTTGTTATAATCAGCGCGTTCTTCAATCCGCAGCGGCAAGCAGAGAGCACGTCAGAATAGAGGCCTCTGTGTGTGTGTGTGTGTGTGTGTGTGTGTGTGTGTCTGTTCATCGCAGCCTCATTGTCATTGGTCTGTCACTGCTTGTCCATGTCAGAATATTTGAAATGACCAATCAAATCAAAGTAGGCGGACTTTACGTTCACAGAATTTTAGCAACGTGACGCTTTTACGCTTTCACTTTACGGTCAAGTGCGAGGTAAGATCATGGGTAAGATGTAAGTAGCTAACAGCATAAGAAAATAAAATAAAAATATATATTAAAAAAAAGCCAAAATGTAAATTCACAGATGATTTACAGAGAAAATTCCCATGTTTTCGTTTCGGTCGGGATCCGTGTAAAGCAGAATGCATGAACTGCAAAGCTGGCACGTACGTGTCAGTGTCAAATAAAGGTGCTAGCGACCTAAAAGCGCACATAAAGAAAGTATAGGCTAAGAGAACATCAGGAGGATTGAAATTGTTTTTTTTTTTTACTGAAATAGTATAGTAGATTTTTATTTTAGTAGTAGATTTTTAACCTGCTATGGCCATGAAAAGAAATAGTGTCATGTAAAAGGTGTTAAAAGCGAAACTTTTTATATATATATATATAGTATTCTATTGTTGCGTGCCAAACATTGAATGGAAAGGATGTATTACTTTATGTATTAAAGTATAACATAGTTGCAAGGTTGTGAATGCATTTGTATTTTTTGATGCATTCTCCCCCAAACCACGCCCCCACCCCTTAACCACGCCTCCCCAAAAATCATGCCCCGCCCATCAACCACGCCCCCGTCCTGTTTTCTGAAAACTAAAATATGGTCACCCTAATATAATCCTACAGTTCAAACTACAATCCGGCCTCTAGCTCATAAATGCCAGAGGAGAACTGGCCCCCGACTGAGCCTGGGTTCTCCCAAGGTTTTTTTTTTCTCCATTAGGTCACCTGATGGAGTTTTAGGACACCATTAGGTCACTTGATGGAGTTTTTCGGTTCCTTGCCACTGTTGCCTTTGGCTTGCTCAGTTGGGGATATTTTGGGGATATTTAATTTAATTTGATCAATCAATAAATTCCTCTTGAAACAAACTTTGTTGTATTATTTAAATTTAATACTGTGAAGCTGCTTTGATACAATCTGTATTGTGAAAAGCGCTATACAAATAAACTTGACTTGACTTGACTTGACAGTGAACACAGCCTTCTTAATATTAAAGAAATCTTACAGATATAATATCTGAATCTGATCAAATATACAGTGATTCATGGATGCACACTTAATGATTCTGATCAGCTCACACTGCACAAACGTCTTCTTCCTCAGTGTTTCTTTCTTGTTCTCCAGCACAAATATCTAAACATTCTTAAAGGGACACTTCACCCGTTTGCATTAAGCTTTGTATTGTTAGAAACCCTGTCATATTTCTGAATGGTCGTGCATTATTCCCTCATTTTCCCCTGAGACGGGAGAAGTACGGATTTCAGTGTTGCAGTTCCTGCTTATAATGATGTAAAAATCGTCATTTTGAGTCTTTCTAAGCAGAAAGTCCCATATCTTTGTAAAGGGGTTGAGACATCTGTAATGCCATGCCTGTAACTATATAAAGAGTTGTAAATGTAGATGTAAATCCTATAGTTGTGTTTAAACATAAAAACTAATAAATTATTAGGTTACTTTATTAGGTTGTGGATTTTGATTTATTTAGACATTCTCAAAGACTACTTTTTGTCAAAGTTTAGATATTTTTTGTTTGAAATGTTGATTTGAAGTATCAGTTTTTCCATTCATTTTACTAAAAAGGATGAAGCAATGGATCAGATAAAGATAAAGACGAGATCTGGGTGTCTGCGCACCTGAAGGAAGCCGATGTGGTCGTCGGACACAGCCTGAGCCTCCAGTCGAGCCCTGCGCTCCTGCAGCTCATCTAACTTCGACTCCAGCTGGGACACGATGCTCTGCCCTCGGCCAATCACAGCCTCTCTCCTCTGCTCGACTCCACCCACCAGCTCCGCCCGGATGCGATGCACGGAGTGTGTGACGTCAGACAGAAGCTGTTCGAGCTCCGCCAGCTCGGCCTGAGAGTAGCTCTGAAACACACACACACACACACACATCAGATGAGTGAATCTGAGCAGCTCTGAAACACACACACACACACACACACACATCAGATGAGTGACTCTGAGTAGCTCTGAAACACACACACACACATCTGCAGATGACAGAGAGTAACTCTGAAACACACACACACACATCAGATGAGTGACTCTGAGTAGCTCTGAAACACACACACACACACATCAGATGAGTGACTCTGAGTAGCTCTGAAACACACACACACACACACACACACACACACACACACACACACACACACACACACACACACACATCAGATGAGTGACTCTGAGTAGCTCTGAAACACACACACACATCTGCAGATGACAGAGAGTAACTCTGAAACACACACACACACACACACATCAGATGAGTGACTCTGAGTAGCTCTGAAACACACACACACACACATCAGATGAGTGACTGAGTAGCTCTGAAACACACACACACACACACATCAGATGAGTGAATCTGAGCAGCTCTGAAACACACACTCACACACATCAGATGAGTGACTCTGAGTAGCTCTGAAACACACACACACACACACACACACACATCTGCAGATGACAGAGAGTAACTCTGAAACACACACACACACACACACACACACACACACACACATCAGATGAGTGACTCTGAGTAGCTCTGAAACACACACACACATCTGCAGATGACAGAGAGTAGCTCTGAAACACACACACACACACACACATCAGATGAGTGACTCTGAGTAGCTCTGAAACACACACACACATCTGCAGATGACAGAGAGTAGCTCTGAAACACACACACACACACACACACACACACACATCAGATGAGTGACTGAGTAGCTCTGAAACACACACACACATCTGCAGATGACAGAGAGTAGCTCTGAAACACACACACACACACACACACATCAGATGAGTGACTCTGAGTAGCTCTGAAACACACACACACATCTGCAGATGACAGAGAGTAGCTCTGAAACACACACACACACACACACACATCAGATGAGTGACTCTGAGTAGCTCTGAAACACACACACACACACACACATCTGCAGATGACAGAGAGTAGCTCTGAAACACACACACACACATCATCAGCAGACCAGATTAAACTTCACTGTAAAAAACGGTCCTTTTACTGTTTTTCACTTTATATTTGAAAGATATCCATAGCATTTACACTATCATTTTTTTTCAGTATATTGTAGCGAGTCTAAAGACTGTTTATGTTCTATATCAGGTGTGATCTAGATGCATGTATGTTCTTTCATGTGTTATGTGTTCTGGCTGTGTGGGGCTTTAAGGCGTGGGCTGTTCTTCTGAAGAACGAATGATGTGTGATGTCATGTAAGGCGCCTATAAATAAAATGTATTATTATTATTATTATTATGTGTGGCGGGATCTGGGGAAAAGGTCGTGAGGCTCTAGACGCTTCGGCATGGGCTTCCGATAAATTCGCAACAGAGGAAGACTTTCTGGAATTGCACAAGGGTCGTGTGAGGAAGGCTACTAGGAGGATGGCTGCAGACGACAGGCTTTCGTTGCCGAGTACCGCCAATGAACATGGCGGCGCCCACACTTCCACGGCTACGGTGGCAGTAAAAAACAAACAAATTCTCAGGTAAAGCTGATTGGGAAGCCTTTCATGCACAGTTTGAACTGTTGGCTCATGCTGCAAACTGGCCAGAGGACCGCAAGCTATTGAATTGACTATGTGTCTTACAGATGATGCTCTGAACTGTTTGTTACTACTTAGCCCTGAAGATAGACACAATTATAATGCACTTGTCGGGGCACTGCAGGATGCCTTCGAGATGGCGTTGGAGAGGGAGATTGTTTGGGGAACTTGCGTGAATCTGTGTCGGTGGGGTCCACTGACGTGGCTAAGCGAAAGGCCAGCCTGGGTTTCCGAGATTACTGAATTAATTTGAGCTGTGGCACTGCAACCTGATCAACGTCCCCGCACACGACCAAGGATTTGTTGGGGTTGTGGGCAGACTGGACATTTAGTTTGTCAGTGTCCTAAGCTAGCCAGTAACCAGGGAAATGGGACGGGGTCTGCATGATCGGAGCCATGTGAACCCCCAACACTCATCCCCGATATTTGGTGGAGGGGGTTCCGTGTTTAGCATTGGTGGATACGGGATCAACTGTGACAGTTATAAGACCAGAGGTAGTTCTGGCCAATAGCAGTCTGGTACCCACCACTGTCCGACTACGCACAGTGACGGGTGAACTGGCGCCATTGAAGGGTAAAGGCGTGGTGGGGCTGACTGCAGGGGGAAGACATTATGTCATTCAGTGTGGGTGGCTGCAGTCCAGGACCCTTGTGTTCTTGGTCTGGACTTCCTCAGAAGTGCAGGTTGCCAGTTAGACCTGAGAGATGGCCTGCTCCGTTTGAAGGGGGTCCTGAGGTTGTCATGTCCACTGAAAGTAATGTTGATGGGTCTTTTACAGGTCTGCTGGAAGCAGCAGCTGCACCTGAGGACACTAGTGTGGAGCACTACACACTGCACTCGCGAACCCACCCCAGTGCTGTCGCCAGTCCACCACAGGTAGCTGTTTACCCCACCCTCTTACCCCACACCCTTACCCCACCCTCTTACCCCACACCCTTACCCCACACCCTTACCCCACACCCTTACCCCACACCCTTACCCCATCCTTTACTTACAAAGCACTAAATGGTTTAGCTCCACAGTACTTGAGCGAGCTCTTAACGCAGTGGTTCTCAACCTCTCCTGCAGGGACCCCCTGACAGGCCATGTTTCTGTTTTAACCCTGAAATGGCACACCTGATTCAATTAATGAGTAGTTATTAGAGTAGGAAGAGTAGGAATTAGTCAATTAATCAATTAGTCAACTACTCATTAAGCCTTTAATTAATTGAATCAGGTGTGCCATTTCAGGGCTAAAACAGAAACATGGCCTGTCAGGGGGTCCCTGCAGGAGAGGTTGAGAACCACTGTCTTAACGCATTATAGTCCTTCACGTCTATTGCGATCTCAAAATTCCGGCCAGTTGATAATACCTAGAATATCAAAATCGACTGCTGGCGGTAGATCCTTTTCCTATTTAGCATCAAAACTTTGGAACAGTCTTCCTACCATTGTCCGGGAAGCAGACACACTCTGTCAGTTCAAAGCTAGACTAAAAACATATCTCTTTGACCTAGAATTCACATAATACACTATAGACTTCTATAATTCAATGTTAGGCTGCATAGATTAGGTCAGCTGGAACCGGGAACACTTCCCATTAATCCTGATGTACTCATTACATCATGAGAAGAATGGCATCTACGCTAATTTTAGTGTCTTTGTTTATCCCGAGGTTTTCCTGCAGCCTGCCGGATCCAGGCCGTATCCAGATCTGGTGAAGGACCTTCGCCTGGACCCGATGACAACGCAGTGCCTAAGTGCCAACTAGTCTCTCCCTATGAAGGATCCCTTTCCCACTCTACAGATAAAGCGTCGTCGGGAAACTCAATTCGCAGATCTACCCGAATTGATAAAATTAAATTAAATTCTGTATCAAAATTATAAGGAAACACCAGTACTTTGATTAGGCTTGGTTTGTAGGGAATTCCAAACCTGCGCACATATATTCAAATGCACATAACTATAGAACCAATTCATAATGCGCATGTGAACGCCATCAGCGTTTCTCACAGGTTCTCGTTTAAAGTTTGTGTAGAGAGAATGGTGTCGTCTTAGCGGCCCCTAATTTAATAACAAATGATCGTTGCGACGGAAGCGAATCAATCGAAACTAACTTTAGCTGGAAATAACTTTATTAAAGAACCGCTATAAAGCAAAAACAATCTTACCTTAAATTATACGTTTATCTCTGTAAAGCTGCTTTGAAACAATCTACATTGTTAAAAGCGCTATATAAATGAAGATGACTTGACTTGACCCCCCAGCTGACCTCTTCCCCGGGGTGGCCACACAGTCCCCTTTAGAGCCAGCCTCGGGCCTCTCCAGCAGGAATGGGCAGGAAAACGGCATTCCATTTCTGGCTCTCGAGGAGGGGGAGGGGTTGCTTGCTTTGAGGGAGTTGTGGCTGAAGAATTGTGAGGGCTTGGATGAGAGTCAGCGGGGGCTGTTTTGGGATTTGTTGGTTGATTTCCAACATTGTTTAGCATTTGGGGAAGGAGATGTGGGGCGAACACACCTTGCCCAGCACGAAATTGAGACTGGGGATGCCATGCCCATTAGGCTGCGGCCCCGGAGGCTCCCTTTTGCCTGTCAGGACGCTGCTGATAAGGCCTTGTTAGACATGCAGCGAGCAGGGATTATTGAGCCGTCCGGGAGCGCATGGGTCGCACCGGTGGTCATGGTGCCTAAGAAGGGGGGGCAGTGGAGGTTTTGCGTTGACTATAGGCGCCTTAATGAGGTCACCAGGAAGGACTCATACCCCATCCCTAGTGTGGATGAGTCACTGAACCTCGTAAGTGGTTTTTACTGGGGGCTTGTGGGATTTTTGTCGGCGGTGTGATGGTTGTGTGATAACCAGTCCCTCGCTCCCCTGCAACAGTTCCCTGTAGGAGGCCCAATGGAGAGAGCAGGGGTGGATGTAATGGGTAAACAGACTGTTTATGTTCTATATCAGGTATGATCTAGGTGTATGCATGTTCTTTCATGTGTTATGTTTTCTGGTTGTGTGGGGCTTTAAGGCGTGGGCTGTTCTTCTGAGGAATGAGTCTATGCAGTGACGTGTTGACGGGATCTGGGGAAAAATGTTCCAGAAGTTTGAGGCAAGAGCATCGGCCACACAGGTGCTCGCATTGATAAAAGAGCATTAAAACTGCTCCATTCTCACTCCATTCGCTACACTTCGCACTTCCTTCCTGCTCAGCTACTGTTCGGACGCTCTTGCTTACTGCTCCGCGCTTTGCTCTATCGCTTTTATATTTTATCTTCTATACTTTTATAATTTGAGCTCCTTTTATCACCTAATTTTAACTTTAGCAAATCAGCACAGTGCTCAAACGACAAAGTTTGGATTACTACAAAAACGCAGAATTCTTCTACCCGACCAGCTTACATTCCGGGGAAAGGAAAACACAACTGCCTACAAGGATAAGAGAGAAAATGCCTCTTCTGGAATCTACTTGCTGCACTAACTGCCACAGACTTTTACAAAGGATTGCAGTTCTTGAAACTAAGTTATTTACGGGACCACCAAACCAGACGGAACACACAACAGAGCTTCGTCATGGACGCCCTCAGCATATAGCCGGTGAGTCCCATGAAACTAGTGCTCCTCGACAGGTAGAGAAACAAGCCGATCGACTTACAAACCGATGGCACAAACAGGGAGCGAGACCCAAAGGCACTCGAGACATCAGATTGTCACGAGCCTCACATATTACCGCAGTAGCATCCTCTACCCCAGATACAGCTCTGACAAAGATTGCAAACACTGGTCTCCCACCAACACCTATACATCTTGAGAACAGATTTGAAGTACTAATGAATGTAAATGAGGAATCCCCAAACGTGATGAATGTGATCGAACACAGACTGTATCAGCCAGTAGCTAACACTGATGCTAACTGGCGCTCAAGGTCGAGCAGACAGCGGCACTCAGCTCAGAGCGCAGCCGAGCCCAGGACTCTGATAGTGGGGGACTCCATAATCAGAAACATTAGCAGCAGGGATACAACTACATGCTGCCTTCCACAAGCAACAACTTCTGATATAAACAGGGAACTTCAGAACATTCTGATGAAACATAAGACTGCAAATCGACTCATCATTCATGTGGGGAAGAATGACATTCATAAAGAGCAGTCAGAACTCCTTAAGAAGGATTTCAATGAACTTTTTGAAACACTTAAAAAACTGAAAGTTCAGACATTCATCAGTGGACCACTCCCAGCAAGAGGGACAAACAGGTTTTCACGGTTGCTTGGGATTAATACATGGCTGCAAAAAACCTGCAATATAAAAGGAGTAAACTTCATTGACAACTTCAATCTCTTCTGGAGTCAGAGACAACTATTTCATCGGGATGGCCATCACCCAAACAAACTTGGTTCAAGAGTGTTAAAGGACAATATCTACTTCTCCCTCAATCATCCTTCTGCAGTGTGAGCCAATCCACTCAATCAGAACGGCACACACACACCTGGACACAGTATGAATGACCACAGGACTTCACTTCAGAATGGACATGATGTTGACATATCACACAAGGACAATGATAACACCACTCCGCCACAACAACCTCTGCTCACGGACACAATCTCAGCTGAGCCATGCCCACAGAGCTCACCACAGACAGACACATCAGAACTGCTCCAAGATTCAGCACCCAAGGACGACTTCCTGGAAAACAGCCAGGGAAGCCAGGACAGCATATCACAGCCTCCTATAACACCAGAGCAACAGCCCCTTTCACCAGACACGTTCTCCCTCTCGCCAGCAACTCCACTTCTGTGCTTCTCACAGAAAATGGAAGAACTGGTGCATGCTGGAACCAGACTATCCCACTCTTTTGCTGCAAGCCCCCAGATATCAACCAAAAAACATCAGGCACCGCTACCACCAAAGCCTGCAGGCCCAGCTCGCCCTCCCCCTCCTTCTGTGAGAGCTCTTCGGCCTCTGCCACAACGCCAGGGCCCACACCCTCCTCCATCTGCTCGAGGTGAACCAAAAACAACTGATACCAGCTCTCAGTGATGTGTGTCGTGTCCCCGCTTTGATAACAGTAACTTTCTCATATGTTTACAGAACAAGCGGGAACCCAGTGTGCCTGTATCTTTCTCTATCGCTGTTCTATTACAAGATAGAAAGTCTAAGGCCTTCAATAGCCGTACAGCAAACTCAACTAATCTGGTGCCTGTTGCACGTCTAACTAAGATTGATGTAGGGAAAAAAAGTAAGACTGTTAAGTTAGCAATTTTAAACATCCGCTCACTTAAAAATAAATCACTTCTAGTCAATGACTTAATAACCACAAACAACCTGGATTTTATGCTTCTAAATGAAACCTGGCTAGAAGACAGCTGCAGTGCAACAATCCTCAATGAAACATCCCCTCCTAACTTTACTTTTATGAGTGTCTGCAGAGCTGTTAAGAGAGGTGGGGGTCTAGCTGCTCTTTTTAAAGATATCTATCAATGTAAGCAAATATCATTTGGGAACTACACGTCTTTCGAATATCTGGGTATTGTATTAAAAGGTGCTCCTCGCATTTTACTTATCATTATTTACAGGCCTCCAAAATACTCTCCAGCCTTTGCTGAGGACTTTACAGAACTGTTATCAACAATTACCTCAGAGTTTGACTGTTTTGCCATTGCTGGAGATTTTAACATTCACATAGATAATGCAGAAAACAATATGGCAAAAGAAATCAAAACTGTTTTAAAAACTTTTGATCTGACTCAGCATGTACATGGACCCACACACAATCATGGACACACTCTAGATTTACTTATCAGTAAGGGTCTAAACATCTCATCGATTGTTATTAAGGATGTAGCACTGTCTGATCATTTCTGTATTTTCTTTGATATATTGATCTCTCCTGCCACTGAAGCTAGATCTGTGTCTGCCAAGAAGAGATGCTTAAATGAGAACACTAGTGTACTATTTATGAAGGCTATATCCTTAACACCAAGCATATCTGCTGACTCTGTTGATTTTCTCCTTGATTCTTTTAACTCAAAAGTTAAAAGTGTAATTGATGATATTGCTCCTGTGAAAGTCAGGAAGAAGAGTGGCAGACAAAAAGCACCTTGGAGAAACTCAACAGCAGTGCAAAATATGAAAAGACAATGCAGAAAAGCAGAGCGCATGTGGCGGAAGACAAAGCTTGTAGTCCATTATAACATCTACAAAGACAGCCTTCATGCTTTCAATATGGAACTAGGCAAAGCTAGACAGACTTTCTTCTCAAATATTATAAACTGCAATTTAAACAACACACGCACTCTTTTTGCTACTGTAGAGAGACTGACAAACCCCCCAAGCCAGATTCCCAGTGAAATGCTCTCAAACAGCAGGTGCAGTGAGTTTGCTTCTTTCTTCTCTGACAAAATCAATAATATCAGAAAGGTGATCAGCACATCATTGAGTTGCGCTGGGGTCAGACAGATCAGACCACCTGAGAAAGTAGTAACTTTGTCTGATTTCAAAAAAATTGATAGCAAAATTCTGGTAGAAACCGTACAGCACCTTAAAACATCAACATGCGCTCTTGACACACTTCCCACATCTTTTTTCAAAAGTGTGTTAAACAGTTTAGAAGCAGATCTTCTAGAAGTGGTAAATGCCTCACTTCTCTCTGGGAGTTGTCCAAACTCCCTGAAAACTGCAGTTGTCAAACCCCTCCTGAAAAAGAGCAATCTGGATAAGACCATATTAAGCAACTATAGACCGATCTCAAATCTTCCTTTCATAGGCAAGATCATTGAAAAAGTTATCTTCAATCAGCTGAACAAATTCTTAAGCTCGAATGGATACTTTGACAATTTTCAATCTGGTTTCCGACCGCATCACAGCACAGAGACAGCGCTCATAAAGATAATAAACGATATTCGCTTAAATACTGATTCAGGCAAATTATCAGTGCTGGTACTACTCGACCTCAGTGCTGCATTTGACACTGTCGATCATAACATACTTCTTGACAGGCTGGAAAACTGGGTGGGGCTTTCTGGGATAGTCCTAAAATGGTTCAGGTCATACTTAGATGGGAGAGGTTATTATGTGAGTATAGGAGACCATAAGTCTGAGTGGACATCCATGACATGCGGAGTCCCTCAAGGCTCAATTCTTGCGCCACTCCTGTTCAACCTGTATATGCTCCCAATGAGCCAAATAATGAGAAAGAACCAAATCGCTTACCACAGCTATGCAGACGATACACAGCTGTACTTAGCCCTATCGCCTAACGATTACAGCCCCATTGACTCCCTGTGCCGATGCATTGATGAAGTCAACAGTTGGATGTGCCAAAACTTTCTTCAGTTAAACAAAGATAAAACTGAAGTCATTGCATTTGGAAACAAAGATGAAGTTCTCAAGGTGAACGCATACCTTCACTCTAGGGGTCAAACAACTAAAAATCAAGTCAGGAATCTTGGTGTGACACTAGAGTCAGACCTTAGTTTCAGTAGTCATGTCAAAGCAATAACTAAATCAGCATACTATCAGCTAAAAAATATTGCAAGAATTAGATGCTTTGTTTCCAGACAAGACTTAGAGAAACTTGTGCATGCTTTCATCACCAGCAGGGTGGATTATTGTAATGGACTCCTCACTGGCCTTCCCAAAAAGACCATAAGACAGTTGCAGCTCATACAGAACGCTGCCGCTAGGATTCTGAGCAGAACCAGAAAATATGAACATATCACACCAGTCCTCAGGTCATTACACTGGCTCCCAGTTAGATTTAGGATTGATTTCAAAGTATTATTACTGGTATATAAATCATTCAATGGCCTAGGACCTCAATACATTGCAGATATGCTCACTGAATATAAACCCAACAGATCACTCAGATCATTAGGATCATATCAGCTAGAAATACCAAGGGTTCACTCTAAGCATGGCGAGTCCGCTTTTAGCTATTATGCTGGAACCAGCTTCCAGAAGAGATCAGATGTGCTCCTACAGTGGTCACATTCAAATCCAGACTCAAAACACTTCTGTTTAGCTGTGCATTTACTGAATGAGCACTGTGCCACTGTTCGTCCGACTGTACTGTACTGTATTTCATATTATTTTTCTAAACTGTTTTAATTATTCTTATTTCTTTTTATTATTTTAATTTCTTCTATGTAAAGCACTTTGAATTGCCATTGTGTATGAAATGTGCTATATAAATAAACTTGCCTTGCCTTGCCTTGCCTACACTATATATAATTCATTCATCTACATAATGTAAATTGTATGACGGACTGGAGTTTTAAAATGGACCTGCAAGTTGTGTAGTTTGTTCTTCATCTCCGTCAGCTGAGCCTGTCTGTTGTCGATACACGTCTGAAGGTCCAGCTCTGTTTTACCCAGGAGTCTCTGCGAAGAGAAAACACATTCATCTCTCAGGCCTTGTCCACACTAGCATGTCCTCGCTTGAAAACACATTTTTTTTCTTTCGGTTTTGGCCTTGCGTCCACACTGAGATGGCATTTTTATTAATGAAAACAAACCTTTTTGAAAACGCTCTCCAAATTGGATACATTTGAAAGCGCTGTTTTCGCGTTGTAGTGTGGACTGTCAAAACGATGACGTAAGTTAAGTCATGTGACCATTACTGTACCAATAGATATTCATGTTTATACTGATATTGTGCCTGTTATGTGCTATTTACTTCCACACAGTTGCTAATGTTACTTTACAGACTCTTCATATCACAGTCCTGCAAAGATGACAGAAAATACACTCACATCTGCTGTCCTGCAGTAAAACATGAGAGCAGTTTTAGCGTTTTAGACCAAACAAAGAATGGTGAGTGAGAGTGACCTGGACCATCAGTGAATGCTGAGATATTTTGCTAAATAAAATAATCCTGTTAGAAGAATTGCGCGATAACTGTATTATTTATTTTCCCATCTGCATCTCAGTGAGCTTCTGTGAGGTTTTACGCATGCGCAGTAAAGGTTAATTTAGCGTTTTCCAAAAGTTTCTCATCCACACTGAAACGCTAGTGTGGACGGAGAGAGCGTTTTTAAACGAAAATGCCGTTTTCAAATGTATCCGGATTAATGTAGACGTGGCCTAATTTGTTGTTTACTCTGAGACCGTTTTCAAAAACTTGCACTTTGAAACCCGTTTTCAAAAGTTTGCGCTTCACGCACCCAAAAGGCCGCTGTCATGTAAACGAACGGCCAAAACTAGTTGAAAACGGTGTTGTGTAAACAGCGCGTTAGACATCACGTGTTTCCTCTCTGTGAGCGTATGGATCAGGAGTAGCACCTGTTTGCTGGCGCGCTCTGTCTGCACGGACACGGTGGTGTGTGTGCGGTGCTCCTCCAGCGCACAGATGGCACACACACACTTCTGGTCGGTGCGGCAGTAGACCTCGAGCAGGCGCCCGTGTTCGGGGCAGGTTCGGCCCCTGAGGGCCTCGAGGGGGTCCATTAGCCGGTGCGAGGAGTAGAAGAGTGTGTTCTGGTGCGGGAGCAGGTGCAGCTCGCAGTAAGAGGCGGTGCAGGTGATGCAGGTGCGCACGGCCGGTCTCTTCACGCCACTGCACACGTCACACATGATCAGCTCTCCGGGACTGGCTCCGGGTGTAGAGACTCTGGGACCGGCTCCGTTAGAGACTCTCTGCCGCGGCATGGGTTCCGGAGGCGCACCGTACCGCATCTCTTTATACTTCTGTGTGATGTGTGCGAGCACACGGTTGATGCTGAGCTCGGGCCGCTCCTGGAACTCGCGCTTGCACAGTGGGCAGCAGAACACCGACCCGGAGCCGGAGCCCGAGGCCCAATAGCCCCCGATGCAGGCCTGGCAGAAGTTGTGTCCGCAGGGAGTGGAGACCGGCTGGGTGAAGAGATCCAGACAGATGGAGCAGGAGAGGTCCTGTTCAGAGGAGAGATCGCCCTCCATCTGATGATCCTGCAGAACACACACACACACACACACACAGAGATTAGCCAGCTGACAGCACATATACAAACTTCAGGGAGGGAGGAAGGACACACTCATTTATCCACCGTCAGCAACTCAGTTTATTACCAATCAGCAAGAAACTTCACACTGTGAATAAACCAATTGAGTAAAAACTCATTTGGACTGAAAATCATCACCTGAAGTGAGTTTGGGCGGAAAACAAGAACTAATATCTGTCAAGTTTATTTTTGTTCTTGGGAAAATGGATTAATATGTCTATTTGAACGTTCTCTGTGGCTTCAGCTCCTGCTATAGAGGTGGACACACACACACACACACTCTCTCTCACACACACACACACACACACACACACACTCACACTCACACTCACACACACACAGACACACACACTCACACACACACACACACACACACACACACACACACAGACACACTCACTCACTCACTCACACACACACACACACACACACACACACACACACACACACACACACACACACACACACACACACACACACACACACACACACTCACTCACACACACACACACACACACACACACACACACACACTCCACATCTGATGCAGGACCTGCGCCTGGACACACTCTCTCTCACACACACACACACACACACACACACACTCCAGATCTGATGCAGGACCTACGCCTGGACACACACACACACACACACACACACACACACTCCAGATCTGATGCAGGACCTACGCCTGGACACACTCACACACACACACACACACACACACACACACACACACACACACTCACACACACACACACACACACACACACACACACACTCCAGACCTGCGCCTGGACACGACGACACCGCAGTCCTGAAGCGTCGCTAGTCTCTCCCTGTGAAGGCCTCCTTCGAGTCTGTACTGATAAAACGTTGTCGGGATAATTCCAGTTCACATGGATCCGCAGGAAGTGACAAATAATTCTGTATTACGCTGCCAGACAAGTCATTTGTTGGGGTCAATTTGTAAAGAAAGACTACATGCCTGCGCACATATATATTCATATATCTATCTAAACACGTAGAACCAGACAAAACCAGCAGGAACCAGTATGGAAACTGTAAGCTGGTCTTTTCAGCGGGAGTGTCTGCTTATAAATGCGCAATCATCATGAATTAGATGTGCACATATCTCAGAACAAAGGTTGTCTGCACAAACATTTTGTAAAATGCTGAAAGTCAGGTTGAACAATGTCTAGTTGAGCTTTAGTGAGGTTGCATAATTATTGTTCCAACATACAGCACATAACATGCACTTAATGTAATTTAATATAATAATTACATTGTATCCTCAAAAGTCCAGTTTGTTCGTGCAGAAGGTTATTACTTTAGTATGCAGAGTCAGTTTTAGCAGGTGTTTGTTTAGTTTTAAAGATTATTTTTATGGTAACAGTCAGTATCTCGTGTGTCAAGGCAAGTCACCTTTATTTATATAGCGCTTTTTACAATACAGATCAAAGCAGCTTCACAGTGATAACATGAAAATAATACAACAAAGTTTGTTTCTAGAAGAAAAATAGCGTCATCGTCCACCTTAAGTAAGGCAGAGCAATAGGCTAATATTGGTGAATATTAAATGTCCCCAAGTACAGTACAGAATGGATCTGATGAAGTTTGAGCTCTTCATTCTCTCCAAACCAAACTCTCGCAGTGATGATTGACAGCTGACGGTTACAGTACAGATGAATATCAGACGCTTTATAAACTGATTTAACATGAACTGGATTCAGCGGAGAACTGTGATAAAGATTTGATTTAAACTCGTGTAACACCAGCCTTCAACAGAACATTGATTTCATTAATATGAGAATATACACAGTCAAACATCTCACATAATCTCTTACCGTTGCTGTATCTGTGCTGAATATGAAATGTTCCTGACTCTCTTCTGTCGTTGTTGTCCTGTGAATGTGGTTCAGTGTCTCTGTCCGCGGTGTTGTGAGTCTGTTCCTTTAAGATGAAAGCCGTCGAGCGAGACTGACAGGCTGAACTAGTGTGTGTGTGTGTGTGTGTGTGTGTGAGACAGAGAAGACGAGAGAAACTGCTGTATGAATGCCTTCCAGTGGAGAAGGAAAACACAAAACAGGAGCTGACAAGAATAATAATAATAATAATTCATTACATTTATATAGCGCTTTTCTCGGCACTCAAAGCACTTTACATAGAAGGGGGGAATCTCCTCAACCACCACCAATGTGCAGCATCCACTTGGATGATGCGACGGCAGCCATATTGCGCCAGAACGCCGACCACACACCAGCTTACTGGTGGAGAGGAGACAGTGATGAAGCCAATCAGTATATGGGGATGATTAGGAGGCCATGATGGACAGAGGCCACTGGGCAAATTTGGCCAGGATGCCGGGGTTACACCCCTACTCTTTCGAAAGACATCCTGGGATTTTTAATGACCACAGAGAGTCAGGACCTCGGTTTTACGTCGCATCCGAAGGACGGTGCTCTTTGACAGTATAGTGTCCCCGTCACTATACTGGGGCGTTAGGACCCACACAGACCACAGGGTGAGCGCCCCCTGCTGGCCTCACTAACACCCCTTCCAGCAGCAACCTGGTTTTCTCAGGAGGTCTCCCATCCAGGTACTAACCAGGCTCAGCCCTGCTTAGCTTCAGTGGGCAACCAGTCTTGGGCTACAGGGTGACATGGCTGCTGGCGAAGAATGAAAGAATGAAAGAAATATTCTGAAAGATATCGATCCAAAGTCCGACTGGTGATGCAGTCTGTACCATAATCAGAACTGAGTCTGGATCATAATCAGAACTGAGTCTGGATCATAATCAGAACTGAGTCTGGATCATATTTATTTATTTATTTATTAATTTATTTGACAGGGACAGTGTACATTAATTAGCATTGCTGCAAATGCACCAGAATTAGCCAAAAGGCTATTTTTCATCCGTTGTCCCTGGACAGATCTTAAAATTGTCTACCTAAAAAAAACACAATAAAAAGATTACAGTGAACAATACAAATATAAAAAGCAGTAAAATAGATATAACTCCTCACATCCTGTTGATAAATACAAGTTTACTAAAGTACAGACATTATAAAAAAAAAAATAAAAAAAAAATTTAATATTATACACATTGACACAGCAGAGACACAAGTGGCAGCAGGTTGGGTAGAGGGAAGTTACATATTCTTATTAGTGCTGACATGTCTGATGTGTTATGAGCCAGCGTTTTAGATGTTTTTTAAACAGAGTGTATGTGGTGAGTTCTCTGATGTTCTGAGGGACAGAGTTCCACTCCTGCGCTGCTGTGACTGAAAAGGCACTCTGACTAAAAGCACTTTTCCGTAGAGGAACAACACAGTCTCCTCGGACCGACCCTCGTGTTACTCTCTGTGTGGTGTTTCTGATGTTTACAAACTGACTGGAGTGGAGGAGATGACAGACCATGGATGATTTTATAAAACAGACAGAGGTTTGAATACTTAATGACATTTTCCCAACTTAAAAGCTTATGCTTTTGTAAAATGGCACAATGATGATACCTAAATGGTTTTTTATCCACCATTTTGATTGTCTGTTTATAAAGTGACTAAAGATTTTAGTGTTGTTTTATTTGCCTGTGACCAGGTTGTAAGACAGTAAGTGATGTGAGACAGAACCATACTGTACATGAACATTTTAGCTGCCTGAAGTGACAAGTTTGATCTTATGAACCGGAAATTTGCGATATTAAATTTGACTCTATTGCAGACCTTTTTTATCTGTGATTTAAAAGTTAGTTTAGAGTCTATTATGATGCCTAAGTATTTGAATTCTGACACAACTTTTATTTTTTCCCCTGTCACATAAATATCTGCCTGATTATTTGCAATGTTTGATTTAGAGAAGAACATTGAAACTGTTTTATTTACATTAAGTGTTAAGCAGGATTGATTTAGCCATTCAGAGACATGGGCCATAGACTGTGTGAGTTTTTCAGCAACTTGTTTTGTGTTTTTACCATGGGTATAAATGACTGTGTCATCTGCGTACATCTGAATATGGACGTCTGGACAAACAGAAGGGAGGTCGTTTATATAAAGTGAAAATAGCAGTGGCCCCAAAATAGAACCTTGAGGAACCCCCGTGGACATGACGAGGGGCGGTGAGTGGTAATCACTGATCCTGACTGACTGTGAGCGATTCGATAGATATGATTCTATCCATTTTATTGCATCTGAGGAGAAATTAAATTTACTTAGTTTGGTTAATAATATTTTATGGTTTACAGTGTCAAAAGCTTTTTTTAAATCGAGAAACACAGCTCCAACCACGCCACCTTTATCCAATAAATGTTTGATATTTTCTATGAAAAAACAATTAGCAGTTTCCGTGGAGTGTTGAGTTCTGAAACCAAATTGCATTGAATGAAGAGAAAATGTAGTGGTATTCAGATGTGTTGTTATTTGTTGGGAAATTAGTTTCTCTGCGACTTTTGACACTGTAGGTATGATGCTGATTGGTCTGTAATTGTCCACTGACAATGGATCTCCATTTTTGAGAATTGGAACAACAGCAGCTAACTTCCACACACTTGGAAATACTGCCTCAATAAAGGAGAGATTGACAATTTTAGTTACTGGTGTTACTTTCAGCATGCACATATCTATGCCAAATATGTCTCTAGTTCTGGAAGCTTTTAGTGCTTTAATTGTCTGAGTTATTTATCGGACAAATATTTAGATTGTTAGATGGTAAGTGTTATGGTTTAGAAGGAGAGAACCCAATCGCAGACCATTTGCAGACATCTCTAGGGTTTATTACAGAAAAAACAGGGAAAACAAAACCCACGAGGGGGCAAAACAAGACAGGATTGACAAACAAGACTAGACTAAGACTGACAGAAAACTGAACAATAAACTAACAGCTAAGACAGGATCAAAACACTTCACAAGACTTCTCAACAGGTTACTCACAAATGAATCTTCACATAAAGATTGGCAATGAACCGGCACAGGACAGCAAACACAAGGGGATTAAATAGGGAGAAACTAATGAGGGAAACAGGTGACGGCGATGATACAATGATAACAAGATGAGATAACAAGGGGGCGGGGTTACATGACGAGACAACGCAAGCACACAGCCAAACAAATGGCCATGTGCTTACACACAAAACATGGGCCTGTCATGATCCTGCCTCAAGACCAGGGAAAATCAGAGACAAGGCAGAATCATGACAGAACCCCTCCCTTAAGGAGCGGCTTCCAGACGCTCCCTAAGGGAACACTAAACACGTGACATGACGGACTGAGACATGGACACAAACCAACAAAACATGACAAATAACAATAAAGGCAGACATGAAAAAACAATAACAGGGTTGGGGTGACATATGAAATACAATAAACAAGGCAAGGGAGGTGGAGGAAACAAAGTTCTTAGGGGGCAGTCCAGGGTGAACAGGTGGACTAGGGGTCTTGGGTTGACAGGACGATGGCTGAGGACGAGGGGTCCGGGCAGACTTGGATGGGGAAACACGAGGAACAGTCTTAGGGGAAACAGACCGGGGTGAAGTGGTGACAGGGGTGTCCGGGGAAACAAACAGAGGTCGGGTGACAGCTGGTACAGGACTGGACACAGACATCCTCCTGTCTGCTGGGACAGGACTGGACACAGACATCCTCCTGTCTGCTGGGACGGGACTGGACACATCTGCTGGGACGGGACTGGACACATCTGCTGGGACGGGACTGGACACATCTGCTGGGACGGGACTGGACACATCTGCTGGGACGGGACTGGACACATCTGCTGGGACGGGACTGGACACATCTGCTGGGACGGGACTGGACACATCTGCTGGGACGGGACTGGACACATCTGCTGGGACGGGACTGGACACATCTGCTGGGACGGGACTGGACACATCTGCTGGGACGGGACTGGACACATCTGCTGGGACGGGACTGGACACATCTGCTGGGACGGGACTGGACACATCTGCTGGGACGGGACTGGACACATCTGCTGGGACGGGACTGGACACATCTGCTGGGACGGGACTGGACACATCTGCTGGGACGGGACTGGACACATCTGCTGGGACGGGACTGGACACACTAGCTGGGACGGGGCTGGACACACTAGCTGGGACGGGGCTGGACACAATAGCTGGGACAGCACTTGCAGTGGCGGGCTCAGGAACAGCGCTTGCAGTAGCGGGCTTCAGATCAACACTGGCTGCAGCTGACTCAGGAACCGGATCTCTTGCAGCTGTGGATTCAGGACTAGAGGACTTGACAGGACTGACAGGGACCTCAAGGATCTTGACTAGACGTGACAGATAATTAGATAAGGTCTTTGCCGCGACAACAACAGGTAAGTCTTGATGGGCTGATACGGCTTGAAGAACTGCTTCAGCAGCTGAATCGGCCGCAGCTTTCTCCTCAGCACTCACGGCAGCGGGCTCTGGGACAGCGCTTGCAGGAGCGGGCTCTGGGACAGCGCTTGCAGGAGCGGGCTCTGGGACAGCGCTTGCAGGAGCGGGCTCTGGGACAGCGCTTGCAGGAGCGGGCTCTGGGACAGCGCTTGCAGGAGCGGGCTCTGGGACAGCGCTTGCAGGAGCGGGCTCTGGGACAGCGCTTGCAGGAGCGGGCTCTGGGACAGCGCTTGCAGGAGCGGGCTCTGGGACAGCGCTTGCAGGAGCGGGCTCTGGGACAGCGCTTGCAGGAGCGGGCTCTGGGACAGCGCTTGCAGGAGCGGGCTCTGGGACAGCGCTTGCAGGAGCGGGCTCTGGGACAGCGCTTGCAGGAGCGGGCTCTGGGACAGCGCTTGCAGGAGCGGGCTCTGGGACAGCGCTTGCAGGAGCGGGCTCTGGGACAGCGCTTGCAGGAGCGGGCTCAGGGACAGCGCTTGCAGGAGCTAGAGATGACGAGCGAGAGGCTCCCTTTCTCCTCTTCTTTCTCCTTGAACGCGAAGCCGAATCTGTAGCTGGGCTAGCGACCAGTTGGAGATGTTCAGCTGGAACCGTAACAGGAGCAGGGACGGCGTTCTCGGGCAGCGCTGACTCGGTCGAGGAAGACTCAGAAGGGGAATCCCAGGAAACTCGTCTCCCTCGTTTACCATGGAGAACAATGGGAACAGAAGAGGCCTCAGGAGAAGAAGTGGAACCAGCCTTATCACCAAGGGCAACAACGGCCAGGACGCGACCCTCTGGGATCACAGGAAGTGAAGCAGGAGAAGACCTTGTAGAACCCTCTCGATCACCTCCTCTACTGCGGCCTCCACGGATCCCGCGAAACACGACCAACCGGGTCCCTTCAAAAGATTGTCGCTTGGCAGGAAAGGACATACTGTCTGCTGGGTTCAATATTGGCCGGTTCATTCTGTTATGTTTAGAAGGAGAGAACCCAATCGCAGACCATTTGCAGACATCTCTAGGGTTTATTACAGAAAAAACAAAACCCACGAGGGGGCAAAACAAGACAGGATTGACAAACAAGACTAGACTAAGACTGACAGAAAACTGAACAATAAACTAACAGCTAAGACAGGATCAAAACACTTCACAAGACTTCTCAACAGGTTACTCACAAATGAATCTTCACATAAAGATTGGCAATGAACCGGCAAAGGACAGCAAACACAAGGGGATTAAATAGGGAGAAACTAATGAGGGAAACAGGTGACGGCGATGATACAATAATGATAACAAGATGAGATAACAAGGGGGCGGGGTTACATGACGAGACAACGCAAGCACACAGCCAAACAAATGGCCATGTGCTTACACACAAAACATGGGCCTGTCATGATCCTGCCTCAAGACCAGGGAAAATCAGAGACAAGAAGGCAGAATCATGACAG
This sequence comes from Leuciscus leuciscus, assembly GCF_965113295.1. Taxonomy (NCBI): domain Eukaryota; kingdom Metazoa; phylum Chordata; class Actinopteri; order Cypriniformes; family Leuciscidae; genus Leuciscus; species Leuciscus leuciscus. The sequence goes on from NC_138736.1 coordinate 233,132, forward strand.
TAAGCTTTGGGCAATAATGGATACAGATTCAATAAAAAAATTATTGAAGGCATCTGCAACTTTGTTTGTATTATTTGTAATTTGTCCATTTATCTTAATTTCTAAGAATTGTTTACTTTTTGTGTCCTGTCCTACAAGTTTTTTAAGTTGGTTCCAAATTGTTTTAGAATCCCCTTTTGCATTTTCTATTATAGTCAAAAAAAATCTGCTTTGGCCTTGCGTATAGCTTTAACAATCTTATTCCTCAATGTTGTAAATAGATTTTTAGCACTAGCTGAGTAAGTTTTAATTGCATTTTTTAACGCACGATCCCTCTCTTTCATTAGTTTGAGAATGTCTGAGTTCATCCAGGGAAGTATGTTTTTATTGTGTTTGTGTTTAACTTTACAGCTAAAATCTTTAATTGTTCTCTCAATTGTCGCCACAAAAGATTCAGAGTCAATTTCACAATTTGTTCCCAACAATATGTGATCCCAGTCAATCCGCTGGACAGCACTATTAAATCCTTCCTGGCGGTTTTTGGGGATTCCAACAAACTCACGCTCTCTGACAGAATAATCAAATCTCTTTTTTGAGAGCTTTCTGGCCACAAGGATCAAATTGTGATCAGAAAGACCAGCTAACATATTGTATGATTTAAATATTCTCTCAGGTCGGTTGGTAAATGCCAAATCAATCTGGGTGCTGCTTGATGTGGTGATTCTTGTGGGCCCTTTGATCATTTGGACTAGATCAAATTTGTCAGTTATTTTTTTAAGCTTTTTTCTACATGATGTGTCCTCCCAGTTTATGTTGATATCACCCAAAATAATGGTCTCTTTGTTTAAGTTAGATTCTTTCAGTAATTTTTCAAACTTTTCATAAAAAATGGCATCTGAAGAGGGGGGGCGATATACCACAATGATTGTGAAAGACATTTGTGGTGATAGTATAATATTCAAGCATTCCAGTTCATGATCATTCAGCTGTTGAATATAGTGTACGAGTCTGGATTTTCCTGAGGGTTTTCCTCTATCCTGATGGAGTTTGAGTTCCTGCCTCTGGCTAGTCGAGAACACTTAATATTCAGCACTATTATTAATCTGCTGTATGAGAACTGAACCGATGTCATCACTGCTTTCTGAACTGAATTCGCATTGAATTAAACTGAACTCACTTCAACTGAATAATTACTGTTTTCTATTGTCTTTTTAGAGCTGATTTGAATTTAATTTTGCATTATTTTCCTGTTTTCTCTGTAAAGCTGCTTTGAAACATCTGTGCTTTAGCGCTGTGGAAATGAAGCTGACTAGACGTCGTCACATTTATTTATAAAGCGCTTTTAAGTGTTTTATAAAGTGTTTCACAGCAGCTTTACAGAGATAATAGCGTAACAGTCCAGCTTAAGTATAAGTTCAGTGATGCTTCATTTTTGTTGTAAAAAAGTTATTTAGTTGGAGTAAAACGCGTCATCGTCCAGCTCAGTTCGTGTTAATGCAGGAGATCAATAATATTGTTGAATATTAAATGTCCAAAACTAAGCAAGCCAAAAGCGACAGGAACCAAAACTCCACCAGTGACAGAATGGAGTATAAAAGCTTGGGAGAAACCAGACTTCATTTCCAAAAAGTAATATGATTTTACCAGTATTTAGCTCATATTGAGCGTCGGCTCAAACGTGCACCAGTTCTCACAGAGACATGGACTGAGTTAGCTTGTTGCTTCTGCTGCTTTTGCGTTGTCTGTAAGCTTCGTATATCTTTCTGTTTTGAATCATTATTTACTATCATTCCTTGTTGTTTATACTGCTAAACATAACTTACTCAGCATCACACATTAACCTGACATCGCTGGCTTCAATCTAAATTGTTAGCACAACACGCTAGTAATTCGCTAGCCTGTTAGCATGCCATCCGCCTGCTCTTTATTTATTTATTTTTCTTGCGCCTTTTACGAGTCCATCAAACAACTTAGGTGAGTAGGATCAGTCAACAAACACGGTGAGTCATGTCATCTTCTCCTCTTATTGTCACCTGCACCTCATGCAACATGTATAGCATAGCCTTCTCTGTCAGCACAGGATTTACATGATAAATGCAGGGAGATAGTAAAGCTGACGGGGAAGATTTCAGAACTAGAGACACGGATCCAAGCTTTAATCGAGGTTAATTGTAAGAGTGCAAGGGCTTTAGATACTGCTTTGGATGCGACTAGCTTAGTGAACTCTGTACATTGTTCGGTTCCGGCCAGTGGTGTAGTCTAGTTTTTTGTAGTGAGTATACTGTAATATATGCGTAGAACAATTGCAGTCTCTTTTAACTTTAATATTCATATACACTAGTAGTCCATATCGAGATTTGATTCATTGTACAGCCCTACTTTTTATTTATTCATTCAAAAATAGCCAAATTCCGTGACGTTCTGCTTAGCAAGCTCCATTTGTGACTGGATTCCGCGATTCGGTGTCGCTTCGCAAACACTGACGGGGTGAATTTATGAATGAAAGTGAAAGTTCTGACACACAACGAAGTTGTTACGTATCCTCACGATTTTTTAAGTGGGTATACGGAAATCCTTGGCCTTTTCTAGTGGGTATACGGCGTATACCTGCGTATCACGTAGACTACACCACTGGTTCCGGCTGAAGTAGAGCCCGTGCAGCAGTGCAACTGGGTGACGGTGAGGCGCTGTAGTTGCGGGACAAAACACCACTCTTCCGTTCCGATTACCAGTGAATTCTCCCCACTCAGTGAAACACCCACTGAGAATCCTGTTGAATGTGCCCTAGTTATTGGCGATTCTATTACACGGAACGTGAAATTAGAGACACCAGCCACCATAGTCACATGTTTGCCGGGAGCCAGAGCGCCTGACATCAAAGCAATTGTAAAAGTGCTAGCTAATGCTAATCGTAAATTTTCTAAGATTATTATTCACGTCGGCACTAATGATGTTCGACTCCGCCAGTCGGAGATCACTCAAATTAATGTTAAAGAGGTGTGTGAACTCGCAAGTACGATGTCAGGCACTGTAATTTGCTCTGGCCCCCTTCCTGTTTGCAGGAGTGATGAGATAGTCAGTAGATTGTCCTCACTCAATGGCTGGCTGTCTAAGTGGTGTCCGCAAAATAATATAGAATTCGTAGACAATTGGAAAAGTTTTTGGGGCAGACCTGACTTGTTGAAAAGAGATGGTATTCATCCCTCCTGGGATGGTGCTGCTCTTCTCTCTAGTAACATGGCACATAGTCTTAGAGCTCAAACATGACAATCTGGGCCTCAGGTCAGGAAGCAGACAGACTGGCTAAACCGACCGTCTGCTAGCGGCCTCGCGTCACCAAGGTCAGATAAATCCCATCACATAGAGCCTCTTTCACCTAGCTTTCATCATATATAGACTGTGTCTGTTCCCCGAATTAGGACATACAAAAAACTTCCAAACCCATCAAAGGGTAAATTTTGTATTGATGTTCAACAAATAAAAACAGATATAATACAAATGAGCAAATGATAAAGCTTGGGTTGCTGAATATTAGATCCCTTACTTCAAAAGCACTTATTGTTAATTATATGATTACAGACTATAATCTATATGTGCTGTGTTCGACAGAAACCTGGCTAAACCAAACGAATACATTACTTTAAATGAGTCCACTCCGCAAGATTACTGTTATAAACATGAGCCTCATCTGAAAGGCAAAGGGGGAGGTGTTGCTGTAATTTATAGTAATATCTTCAGAATTACTGAGATGTCTTGTTTTAAATATAATTCCTTTGAAGTATTGGTGCTTAATATAGCAATATATAGTGTAAATGATAAATCACGTTTAACATTTGTGCTGGCTACTGTATACAGGCCACCAGGGCACCATACAGACTTCATCAAAGAATTTGCTGACTTTCTATCAGTTAGCACTGGCTGCAGATAAAGTCATAATTGTTGGTGATTTTAATATACATGTAGATAACGAAAACGATACATTGGGATTGGCATTTAAAGACATTCTTAACTCTATTGGAGTTAGACAACACGTGTCAGGACCTACTCATTGTCGTAATCATACTCTAGATCTAATATTATCACATGGAATAGATGTTGATGCCGTTGAAATTCTGCAGCAGAGCGATGACATCTCAGATCATTATCTAGTCTCGTGTAAACTTAATTTAGCCAAGGCTGCAAAGTCGACTCCTTGTTACAAATATGTTAGACCTATCACTTCTGCCACTAAAGATTGCTTTATTAATAATCTTCCTGATCAGTTTCATCATCTCAGCATCCCAGATAGCTTAGAAGAACTAGATATTGCGATATTTTAACTCTGTCTTTTCCAGCACTTTAGACACAGTTGCTCCGTTGCGCTTAAAGAAGATTAAAGAAAATAGTCCAATGCCGTGGTACAATGAGCACACTCGGCCCTTAAGAGAGCAGCCAGAAACATGGAGCGCAACTGGAAGAAAACAAAACTAGAGGTATTTCGCATTTCATGGAAAGAGAGCTCGATTGCATACAGAGAGGCTGCTAAATCTGCTTATTTTTAAACCCTATTAGAAGAAAATAAACACAACCCTAGGTATTTATTTGAAACAGTGGCTAAACTAACGAACAATAAAGCTTCAAGCCCAGAAGATTTCAAGCAGCACAGCAGTAATGACTTTATGAACTTCTTCACTTATAAGATTGATAATATCAGGGAGAAAATTATTACTATGCAACCGTCTACTACAGTATCGCATCAGGCAGTGCATTGTAGTCTCCCTGAGGAAAAATTCGATTCATTCATTGGTATAGGAGAGGAAGAATTCGTTAAACTCATGTATGTTAGACCCTATACCGACTAAGCTACTGAAAGAGATGCTTCCAGAGGTCACAGATCCTCTTCTTAATATCATTAATTCATCTTTGTCATTAGGATACGTACCAAAAACTTTTAAGCTGGCTATGATTAAACCACTTGTTAAAAAAACGCAACTTGATCGTACAGAATTAGTCAATTACAGGCCGATCTCAAATTTCTCACAACTATGTTTCTTTTTAGAAAGAAATGATATCTGCGAGGATTTCCAGTCCGGATTTAGACCGTACCATAGTACTGAGACTGCTCTCGTTAAGAGTCACAAATGATTTGCTCTTATCATCCGATCATGGTTGTATCTCTCTATTAGTGTTACTCGATCTTAGTGCTGCATTTGACACTATCGACCACAACATTCTTTTAAATAGACTCGAAAATGATGTTGGCATTAGTGGAATTGCACTAGCATGGTTTAAATCATACTTATCTGACCGTTATCAGTTTGTAGCAGTAAATGAAGAGATGTCTCATCGATCACAAGTTCAGTATGGTGTACCATAAGGCTCAGTACTAGGACCGCTGCTGTTCACTCTGTACATGCTACCCTTGGGAAAACAGTCTTCCTAACATTGTCCGGGAAGCAGACACACTCTGTCAGTTCAAAGCTAGACTAAAGACACATCTCTTTGACCTAGCATTCACATAACACATTATAGATTTCTATAATTCAATGTTAGGCTGCATAGATTAGGTCAGCCGGAACCGGGAACACTTCCCATAAATCCTGATGTACTCGTTACATCATAAGAAGAATGGCGTCTACGCTAATATTAGTCTCTCTGTTTATCCCGAGGTTTACCGCAGTCCGCCGGATCCAGGCCGTATCCAGATCTGATGAAGGACCTGCGCCTGGACCCACACACACTGTTGAGCTGAATCTCAGAAATGAGTCTCAGAGAACTACACTTCCCAGAATGCACCAGCAGCAAACCGGCTGCTAGTCACCTGATCAATTATCACTGATTTGGAGCACCTGTGAAGACTTGGAGGTCCTCAGTTATTTAGAGGAACAAACTTCACAGAGAAGACACTCCAAGTTCACTCACTCGTAGGTTCGGTCCAAAGACGCCAATGGTTGGTGAAATATTTTATTTACTTTCATGGTGTTTGAAATGGTGTTATTCAATGTAAAAGGCTTAAGTGGGTAATTAATCATAAAATGTATTTAAAATGTTTATTTAAACGTTTAAACTCATTAAAAATGTTTAACTGAAATGTTTAGTTAAAATGATAACTTTTGTTCTCTGTCTTTAAAGGTTTACAACCTAATTCATTGAACATACCAATCAACTGACAAAGCCAAAATAAAAATGATTGAGTTGGAAATTTGAGTTGTCCTTGTGTCCTTTGGAAATTGAACAAGAGTAGGACTTGACAGTTGTAAACCACGCGGAGCGGCCTGGCCCTGAAGGGGTGGTGGTGGCGCAATGGATAAGACACATGCCTTTGGTGTGAGAGACCCGGGTTCGAATCCACTGTGAGACACCAATGTGTCCCTGAGCAAGACACTTAACCCCTAGTTGCTCCAGAGGCGTGCGACCTCTGACATATATATAGCAATTGTAAGTCGCTTTGTATAAAAGCGTCAGCTAAATGAATAAATGTAAATGTAAATGTAAATAAACGGCTTCAGATCCAGAAATAAGCTGTTGACGCAGAGGAAGTCAAGATGGCGGAAGATGTCCTGGGGAAGTCGGTCCAGCAGCTCAAAAAGGAGAGGACCACTGCAAAAAGCAGCTTCACCAGACAAGCCAACTTCATTTCAAGAGGAGCAAGCAGCATGCTTCAAGTGGAGTTAAGGGAAGAATTCACTAAGCTTTCAGTCTGTTTCAGAAAGATGCTCGATGCCAATGATGACTACAGGATTGGACTTGAGGCTGACATTAAGACTGAAGATGAGGAAGCAGGTCTTGATGAACAGCAAGAGGCTGACATTGATAGATCTGTAAATGAAGGTGAAGCAAAGTTGGAGGAGATAAGGGACATGGTCCAAACAAACCTGTGGTCGAGGTATGGAAGGAGTGAACTTCTTGTGGCAATCCTGGAAGCAGAAAAAGCTAATGATAAAGCGGCTGATGTACCTGTGGAAAGTGCCAATTTAGAGGGCTATGAAGTGCACCTCGCTCTCTTGGAAAAAAGAATAAAAGAGGCCAGCTCAGCAATGTCAACATGGGAGAGATGGATCCCTGTAGAATTAAAGGACGAATTAGATGGAAGAGTCAAGGACGTAAGAGCATCCTACTACAGGCTTGAGTTAAGGAAAGCCGAATTTGCCACTGCACGGACAATCAACGAGCAAGGCACAGGAGGGAAACTACTACCCCTACCGGCAACATCCACTCCAATAGTGAGAATCAAACCAACCTCTCTACCTATCTTCAATGGAAGCAAGAGAGAATATCACAGATGGAGGAAAGACTGGGAAAGCCTGCAAAAGCAGGGAGAGCCATCCGGATCAATTGAAGTGAAGAAAATTCAACTCTTGGGGAGTGTGGATGACAAAATCTCAAAGGACCTCAGACTTTCAACCTACACCACTGCCAGTGACATGTTCAGAGTCCTGGAAAACAGATATGGCAACAAGTCAACCATCATAGTGGAAATCCTTGAGGAGCTGGAGAAGATGCCACATGTGAAAGGGAACCAGCCAAGAAAGGTCATTGATCTCATACAGTCAGTAGAGAAAGCCCTAGCAGATCTTACAGAGTTAGGAAACTCTGGAGCCATAAAGAACCCACTGGTAATTAAGACCATTGAAAGCAACTTGCCTGACTTTATTAAAAGAGACTGGGTGATGTTCATGGTTGAACCCAGAAACAATGTCACATCAGACAACCACTTTGTCATGCTCTTGAAGTTCCTGAAAAGTCAAGAAGAAATACTAGAGAGACTCGAACAGCTCAGAACTGTGGAGAAGGTGGAGAAATCAGATCGTTCAGACAAGAAGTATGATCGAAAGATTGCCTCAACAAAAACCACAAAGAAAGAAGAGCTTGATGAGGTATGTGGTGTCTGTGGTGATAGTGGGCACAACAACAAAATCTTCTTCTGTAGAAAGTTCAAAAGACTTAAGCTACCTGAAAAAAAAGCTGTTTTGAGAAAGCTGGGAGCATGCCGAAAATGTCTCGGATGCCATGATGAAGATGGATACTGCAGAGACACTTTCCTATGCAGAAATAAAGACTGTAAAAGGGAAGGTGGTGCCCCAGACCACCATTTTTTCCTCTGCCCAAAAGGAGAAGTCAAAAGAGGGGAAGAGAGAAAGCGTGGAAAAGACGGCAAAGGTGAAAACAAACTAACGGAGGAACAAGAGGAGATCTTGTCTGAACTTTCCCCAGAAATAGCAGATAGATGCAGAAAGGCTTTCACCAACACCAGCAAAACCGCAGTGACACTCGATGCTTCAGGCCAGTCTGAGCTACTGCAGAGGAATGGGCTCTCTGAACTTCCTGTCATCATGATGTTAATGCAAGTCACTGCAAACGCAGGGCAGAAGATTGGGACTTTAATTGACCTTGCTTCAGATACAAATTATATTACCCATAAGGCTGCTGAAAGACTGAGGTTAAGACATGAGAAGATAACTTTAGTTGTGCATGGGGTTGGTGGTATGGCCATGGAAGTGAAAACACAAAGGTATCTCCTCAAAGTCAGAGTCAAGACACCTAAAGGAACAGAGAGAGCTCATGAAATGGTCTGCTACGGCTTGGATGAAATCGCCAGAGTGCATCAAGTAATTGAACCTGAGAAGTTGAGAAAATTCTTTCCGGAAGTCAAACTTAAAGAATTGGAAAGGCCAGAAGAGCTAACTTCTCATAAGCCACCGAGAGGGAAGACTCGCTCCCCAGAGGGTAAAAATCATCGGAGACCTCGTCTTGTGGGAGGGTCCATTGGGGAAGACGGTGGGTGGAGCACATCCCGACTTATTTGAAGAAGTGGAGGTTGGAGCATATGAGTCCAAAACACACTTCGCTCGCTCCATGAGAACAGCAGCTGTCAAATATCAAGAAATCACAAGTCCAACAACTGTCACAGCTCAGCTACAGCAGGAGGATGTGGCTCAGACCAATTTTACAGCTGCCAGTAACCGTGAGTTCCTTGAGTGGTGGCACTGGGACAGCATCGGAGCTGCATGTGAGCCAAGATGTGGAGGTTGCCGATGTGGAAACTGTCCACCAGGAGGAAAAGAAATGACCCTGGCAGAGGAGAGGGAACTGGAGATTATTAAAGGAGGCCTCACCTACAAGAAGGGGGATGCTCACACACCAGCTCCACATTGGGATGCAATGTATCCTTGGATGGTAGATCCAGCCTCTCTTCCAAACAACAAAGGTGCAGTCCAGGCTTGTTTCTTAAGGATGGAAAAGCAACTAAGCAGAGAGCCAGATTGGAAAATGGCATATGCTACCCAGATCCATGAGATGGTCGAACGAGGCGCAGCCATAAAACTCACCAACAAAATCATGGACGAGTGGATCGGACCAGTGTGGTACGTAAGCCACCTGGTGGCGCCAAATCCTCATTCGGTGACAACACCAATCCGTATTGTATGGAATAGTAGCCAGAAATACAAAGGTGTGAGTATGAATGATCTTCTTCTGAAGGGACCAGACGTTCTCAACCCTATCAGAGCTGTTCTGCTGAGGTTCAGAGAAGGAACGTATGCATCTCTAGGAGACATCAAAAAGATGTACAACTCCGTATGGCTGGAGGAGCGTGAGATGCATCTTCACAGGTTCCTCTGGAGGGACAGCCCAGATGAAGAGATAAGTGAATATGCAATTACCAGAGTCAACATTGGGGACAGACCTGCTGGTTGCATTGCTCAGTTGGCTATGAGGGAAACAGCACGCCTGCCCAACTTTGTTCACTTGGAGGATGAGCGCAGAGTCATTGAAGAGGACAGTTATGTGGATGACCTCTTAACCTCCCAAAATGACCTAAATAAACTTGACAAAATCACAGCAAATGTTGAAGAGATCTTGAAAGCTGGAGGTTTCTTCCTCAAACCATGGGTCCGGTCAGGGCAAAGTGGGAGGCAAGGAATGGAGACGGAGGATCTAACAGAGACACAAGGTAAAACCTTAATTCTTCCAAATCAAATGAGGGACGAAGACAACAAAGCCTTGGGTATTGGCTACCAAATGGATGAAGACAAGCTCTACATGTTAATCTCAGTTAACTTTTCCAAAAGGAAAAAGAAGATGAGAGTTGGGAAAGATCTTCTCAAGGAGGAGGTGAGAACTGAGACACCTAAGCCACTAACTAGGAGAGCTCTCTTAAGCCAAGTGGCTGGACTGTACGACCCAATTGGCTTAATTACACCTGCCAAACAGAAAGGAGCAATTCTTGTAAGAAAGGCATTCCAAGAGGGAGGAGGTGGGAAACTAACCCAAGAAACCTGGGACCAACCTCTCTCAGAAAGCCTCAGAGAAGAAGCTATACAGCTTTTTGAAGAATATGTGCAGCTTGGACAGGTGAAATTCCACAGGAGCCTCACACCAGCTGTCTGGGAAGGGAAACCTTGGGGCATCACATTCTCTGATGGAAGTGACAAATCCTATGGAGCTGTGATGTACTTAAGATGGGAGACAAGTCAAGGCACTGAAGTTCGATTTGTTGAATCAAAAGCCAAGCTGACACCCCTGGATCAGAAGGGAGAAGCTGTAAAAGCTGAGATCTGTGGAGCTGTTTTCGCAGCCAGGATTAGGAAGTATGTGGAAAAGCATGCTTGAATGAAGATTGAGAGATGGTTCCATCTACTCGACAGTCAAACGGTCTTGGGAGCCATTCAAAGAGTCAGCTATGGGTACAAAACCTTCTTTGCAAATAGAGTGGGTGAAATCCAGAAGGCTGGACTAGTGCAAGACTGGTGGTGGATCCGTGGAGATCTAAACATAGCTGACATTATAACAAGAGGGGGCGCTCCTGAAGATTTGAAGGAGAACTCCACATGGCAAAATGGACCAGAGTTCCTGAAGTGGCCAGTGGAAAAGTGGCCTATAAGATCAGCTGGAGAGGTAGCAGCTCATGCCAGGGAGAGTGTAAACAAGCTCCAGAGGAAGGCATTCTCAGGTGCATTAAAGCTGCCGTCGGCAACATTTTTTTGATCATATTCAGTGTAATCGACACTATAATCCGACAGAACAACATAAATAAGGTGGTTTTAGAAAAAAAACCGAGCTTCTAACTCCACCTGGAGCGTGTTATTTGTTTTGCAAAAATCCAGCGCTCCCGCTTCATCAGGTCCAATCAGCGCAGGGGGGTGTGAGATCTGACTGTCAATCACAGGTCGTGCACACGCCACAGATCCCCCTCACTCGCGTACTGCTCGCGTACGTTAATATCACATGCACACGCCACGCCTGAAGTTCGCCTGGAGATTGCATGAAGCGTGATGGCGGAGAGAAAATCTACTAACAAGCTTCCAATTCCTCGGTTATTGCTATTTATGGATAGATTAGCCAGGGCAGCCTACCTCCGAGTCCATGGTGTTGATAGATGCTGAAGAGACGGACGCGTTCACAGAAAATCAGGTACACACGCACAGTGACGCACTGACGAGCACGACCTCGATGGGAGGGTGCTCGCTGGTAGTGGGGAGGGGCATGAGAGTTGTAAACATTCAAAATTTTGGCTAATCGACCCAATCTGCCAGACTTGCCGACGGCAGCTTTAACAAGAGCTCAAGCAAGAAGGAGTCAGCAGAAAGAAGACCAACGAGGCACTCAGGAAAGTCCAAAGAGTGAAACTCAAGAGGGAATACCTGTGGAAAATCCAACTCTTCTTCTAAAAAGGAAGCCCACTGGCTGGGTTAAAGATCTTGTGGAAGTAAGAAGATCCAGTAGCCTGTCCAAACTGGTGAGAGTCGTTGCCTGGGTTTGTCTAGCTGCCAAGCAGTGGCTGAAGAGGAAGTGCCGGGTCTCTAAACAGTCCAAGTGGGAGATAAGATCACCCAAGCAAGCTGTGCTAACTGTCAAAGAACGAGAAGATGCACTCAAAGACATCTTCCTTGCAGCTCAAAAAGGTACAGTTTTTTCAGACACAACTCTAAGCAGATTGGCAGTATACAAAGATGTGAACTCTGGATTGCTAGTTTGTGGAGGCAGAATTCAGACTTTCAACGAAGAAAAGACAGCAGTGCCAGTTTTACCATTTGAAGCATGGGTGTCTACACTGCTGGCACAGGAATCCCACAAAGCAAACCATGAGGGAGTGGCAGGAACCCTTCTCCGGATGAGGAAGAAAGCCTGGGTAATAAAAGGCTGTAGACTTGCCAAGAAAATGGTTGACAGCTGTGTGGTCTGCAGGAAAAACAAGGCAAAACGGTGTCAACAAATCATGGCTGACCTGCCTCTAGAGCGAACAGGCCCGGCTGCACCTTTTGAATTCACCACTATGGACCTGTTCGGCCCTTATGAAGTGAAAGATGAGGTCAAGAAGATAACTAGACTCAGAGTATGGGGAATAGTCTTCTGCTGCATGGCTTCCAGAGCCATACACACTGAAGTGGTGAGTGACATGTCATCTGAAGGATTCCTGCTAGCCTATCAAAGGTTCACTTCACTGAGAGGACACCCTAGGAAACTCTGGTCAGACCCTGGCACTAATTTTGTGGGAGCCAAACCTGCACTAGAGAAGCTTCACAAATTCCTTAACCGACTAAACAAGTCTGATATTGAAGACACAGCTGCCAAGTATGGTACAGAATGGTCGTGGAAGATTCACCCTGCAGACTCTCCCCATAGGAATGGTGCAGCAGAGGCAGCTGTCAAAGTAGTGAAGCGGGCGTTGAGCAACCTTGGTGGAGATGGTGTTTTCACATGGGGAGAATTCCAAACTTTTCTCTTCATGGCAGCCAATCTTGCAAATGAGAGACCCATCGATGCAAGAACTCAAAGCAGAGAAGACTGTGTAGAGTACATCACCCCAAATTCTCTGCTTTTAGGACGTGCCAATCCAAAGGGAGACCCTGGAGATTTCCAGTTTGATGGCTACCCTTATAAAAGACTTAAACATATTCAAGCAGAGGTAAGCAATTTCTGGAAGAAGTGGAGCCAATTGGCTGGACCTAATCTGTTCATTAGAAACAAATGGCACACTAAAGAGCGAAATGTGGCTGTTGGAGATGTGGTCTGGTTGGCTGATCAAAACGCCCTGAGAGGACAGTACAAGCTGGCTAGAGTGGTCAGTGTCAATGCTGACAGCAAAGGCATCGTAAGAGATGTGCTTGTGAAGACATTTCCCAGCTATCCTGTTCACATCACAAAGGCAAACGGCAAAGAAGGGCCTACAAGAGCTAACGGAGAAAGAACCAAGAGACTTCAAACCAAAATCCCAGCCACAATTCTTCATAGAGATGTCAGACGCCTTGTCATTCTACTTCCCACTGAAGAACAAGCAAAGGTGTGAAGGGCTTGTGTGACCTCTCTGGTTTTGAAAAAAACCAGGAGCTCAAGTGGGAGGTGTTGAGCTGAATTCTCAGAGAACTACACTTCCCAGAATGCACCAGCAGCAAACCGGCTGCTAGTCACCTGATCAATTATCACTGATTTGGAGCACCTGTGAAGACTTGGAGGTCCTCAGTTATTTAGAGGAACAAACTTCACAGAGAAGACACTCCAAGTTCACTCACTCGTAGGTTCGGTCCAAAGACGCCAATGGTTGGTGAAATATTTTATTTACTTTCATGGTGTTTGAAATGGTGTTATTCAATGTAAAAGGCTTAAGTGGGTAATTAATCATAAAATGTATTTAAAATGTTTATTTAAACGTTTAAACTCATTAAAAATGTTTAACTGAAATGTTTAGTTAAAATGATAACTTTTGTTCTCTGTCTTTAAAGGTTTACAACCTAATTCATTGAACATACCAATCAACTGACAAAGCCAAAATAAAAATGATTGAGTTGGAAATTTGAGTTGTCCTTGTGTCCTTTGGAAATTGAACAAGAGTAGGACTTGACACACACTCCTGATCTGATGAAGGACACACTCCAGATCTGCGCCTGGACACACACTGCAGATCTGATGAAGGACCTGCGCCTGGACACACTCACACACTCCAGATCTGCGCCTGGACACACACTGCAGATCTGATGAAGGACCTGCGCCTGGACACACTCACACACTCCAGATCTGCGCCTGGACACACACTGCAGATCTGATGAAGGACCTGCGCCTGGACACACTCACACACTCCAGATCTGCGCCTGGACACACACTGCAGATCTGATGAAGGATCTGCGCCTGGACACACTCACACACTCCAGATCTGCGCCTGGACACACACTGCAGATCTGATGAAGGACCTTCAGCTGGACGCGACGACAGCACAGTCCTGAAGTGTCAGTAGTCTCTTCCCTGTGAAGGCCTCCTTCCCTCCCTTTACCTCTCTACAGATAAAGCGTTGTCGGGATAATTCTGGTTCGCGTGGCTACATGGAAGCGATACAAATTCTGTATTATAAATTTTAAGGCCAGACAAATAGTTTGTTGAGGGTTGGTTTGTAGGGAAGGACTACACGCCTGCGCACATATATTCAAACACACACACCTATAGACTGAACTCGTGATACACATGTGCGTCTTTCTCACAGGTTCACGTTTTTGAAGTTTGCGCATAAAGAACTTAAGAGTTTTCTGTAGAACGGTGTGTGTTAGCGCCCCCCTAAGTTAATAACTAATGATCTTTACAACGGAAGTGAATCAAACTAACTTTATTCTAGATCTGCTGTAAAGCCTAAACAATCTGTTACTGTAATTTCCTATTATCACTGTAAAGCTGCTGTGAAACATCTATATTGTTAAAAGCGCTGTATAAATGAAGACATGAAGAGAAATAAAATGGCATGAGAAACCCAATTTCCTTTAAAAAAAAAACAAAACTTAAATACAACTGATAAACAAAATGATATACAATCAGAGAAGAGTCAGAAAAGGGGAGATTTTTATTGAGTTTGAACAAAAGTTCTCATTGATGTTTGACTGATGAAGCAGTGGAGCTGAAGAGATGCAGATATGAGTTTCATACCCGGACACAGAAACATGAAGCTTCCAGAAGGGTTTCACAGCCGTGCCACAGAAACACCAGTTGTGTGGAAGATGATGTGTTGTGGCAGAGAGACTGAGCTTGAATAAATCTGCTAAGTGCAAGTGTTGAAATAGTTTGAGCTTCTAGATATCATTAAGGCTAAACCAAACCAACCCAGAATTCAACTTTGCATTTTAATTTATTTTATTAAAATTCACATTAGGGATTTTTTTATTTTTATTCATGCAAACAACTAAACTGTGTCATCCAGCTGACTATCCTTCTGATCCTCATCACGTCGGACTCAAAACAAAAGCTTGTTTGGAGAATGATTGAAGAATAAAGAGAAGAATATGAAAGTGAGATTCCAGGTTTTATTTAAACAAGTGCTTGAGAAAGAGACACACACACTCCAGCGGGGGTCGATGTTGATGTGTGTGTTCACTCGTAGAGCCAGGGTTGTGCGCAGCTCTTGTAGCTCACCAGCTCCTCAGGCTTAAACCACAGGGCGATCTCTTTAGTAGCGGCGGCCACCGAGTCGCTGCCGTGGATCAGGTTCCTGAAGCACACACACACATCAGCGTCATTCTCAGGGTGGGGGGACTTACTTTAAAGTAATGCATTACAATATTGCATTACTCAAACTCTTAGTAAATGCATGTTCACATTTAGTCTAGAACTAAAATAACCCTCACGTTTACACACCCTCACTTTCTCTCAACATGAGGACAGGAGAGCTGTCAGTCAATACATGTGGGAAATTAATGAGTTACTTATTTGAAAAAGTAACTTAGATATTTTGTTGTAAATTGAAAAAGTAATGAGTTACTTTACTAGTTATTTGCAAAAGTAATCCGAATGCGTAACTCCAGTAAGGAGTTAAACCTGACACGGGTTATTCTCCGAGATCTCGCTCACACACACCTTCCCACTTCGATGCAGAGATCACCGCGGATGGTGCCGGGTTTGGAGTCGACGGGGTTGGTCTCGCCGAGCATCACGCGCCCGATCTTCACCACACTCAGGCCCTCCCACACCTGCGAACACACACGTTAGCGTCGCACGCTTCATTAGCATCACACGCTTAATTAGCATACAGCTACAGATCGTCGATGGCTCACCATGGCCAGCACCGGCCCGTTGGCCATGTACTTCACCAGCCCGGCGTAGAAGGGCATGTCCTTCAGGTCGATGTAGTGCTCCTTCAGCAGAGTCTCAGACGCCTGCGAGCAGAGACACGTTAGCATGAGCACGCAGAGACCGTTAGCATGAGCGAGCAGAGCATTAGCATGCGCTGCTGATGAACACACACCTGCAGGAACTTGGCGGCCACCATCCTGAAGCCCTTCTGCTCGAAGCGCTTGATGATCTCTCCCATCAGGCCTCGCTGCACGCCGTCAGGCTTAATGGCGATGAAGGTGCGCTCGACTTTATCAGCCATGACTCTGAGGAGAGAAGAACACACACATGAGTCTGAGGAGAGAAGAACACACACATGAGTCTGAGGAGAGAAGAACACACACACACACACACACACACACACACACACGAGTCTGAGGAGAGAAGAACACACACACACACACACACACGAGTCTGAGGAGAGAAGAACACACACACACACGAGTCTGAGGAGAGAAGAACACACACACACACGAGTCTGAGGAGAGAAGAACACACACACACACACACGAGTCTGAGGAGAGAAGAACACACACACACGAGTCTGAGGAGAGAAGACCACACACACACACACACGAGTCTGAGGAGAGAAGAACACACACACACACGAGTCTGAGGAGAGAAGAACACACACACACACGAGTCTGAGGAGAGAAGAACACACACACACACACACACGAGTCTGAGGAGAGAAGAACACACACACACACACACGAGTCTGAGGAGAGAAGACCACACACACACACACACGAGTCTGAGGAGAGAAGAACACACACACACACGAGTCTGAGGAGAGAAGAACACACACACACACACGAGTCTGAGGAGAGTACACACACACACACGAACTGCTGGAGGGATGAGGGACAGATTGAGTCAGAAAACCAAAGAGTGAGTTTCAAACTTTCATTCATGATTTCTCATTAAAAAATTTTAGTTATATTTTAATATTGATAGGATCCAAGCATGTTGAAAGTTCTGTAAGTATTATTGAATAATAGAATTATGGTGATATTCAGTAGTACGAGTGTATGCACATGTGCAGCTCTTCTGTACTGGACACACACACACACACACACACACACACACACACACACACACACACACACACACACACACACACACACACACACACACACACACACACACACACACACACACACACACACACACACACACACACACACACACACACACACACACACACACACACACACACACACACACACACACACACACACACACACACACACACACACACACACACACACACACACACACACACACACACACACACACACACACACACACACACACACACACACACACACACACACACACACACACACACACACACACACACACACACACACACACACACACACACACACACACACACACACACACACACACACACACACACACACACACACACACACACACACACACACACACACACACACACACACACACACACACACACACACACACACACACACACACACACACACACACACACACACACACACACACACACACACACACACACACACACACACACACACACACACACACACACACACACACACACACACACACACACACACACACACACACACACACACACACACACACACACACACACACACACACACACACACACACACACACACACACACACACACACACACACACACACACACACACACACACACACACACACACACACACACACACACACACACACACACACACACACACACACACACACACACACACACACACACACACACACACACACACACACACACACACACACACACACACACACACACACACACACACACACACACACACACACACACACACACACACACACACACACACACACACACACACACACACACACACACACACACACACACACACACACACACACACACACACACACACACACACACACACACACACACACACACACACACACACACACACACACACACACACACACACACACACACCACACACACACACACCACACACACACACACACACACACACACACACACACACACACACACCTCTACGGTGAAAGTGCTATAATATGCATTGTGTGTGTGTGCGAGACGTAATTTCCCTGCCATCAAAGCAAGTCACGTGACACCCGGAGCACGGGTAAAGATCTCGCACATGCGCACAGCAGATTCCACTGAACGGCATAATGGACGTGTTCTCACCCTAAACTTATCGCTTCGATCAGACGTTACTTTTGCACAAGACAATCGCGTGTGCCGAGAATATGTCTATAGCTGACTGCATTCACAATATAGCACGATCTTATGTTTGAATTAAGCCAGACTTCATATTCAACAAGTTCAGATTGAATCCAGTCAGAGAAATGCGAGACGCGCGGCAGATAGTCACCCGCATGCGCAGTAGCGCTTCAGACAGACTCCCGCATGCGCAGTAGCGCTTCAGACAGACTCCCGCATGCGCAGTAGCGCTCAGTCTCAGACACAGGCAGCCGCATGTTACAGATGTTCATGCAGCGATTCATGTAGCGAGTCCATTTCCACTATTAAACATGATTCTGTTGCACTACTAAAATCTAGGCCTGAAGTGTGAGTGTGTGTGTGAGAGAGAGAGAGAGAGAGAGAGAGAGAGAGAGAGAGAGAGAGAGAGAGAGAGAGAGAGAGAGAGAGAGAGAGAGAGAGAGAGAGAGAGAGAGAGAGAGAGAGGGCGTGCAGACCACACAACCAGCGAATAAAGCCACAGTGCTATCACGACACAAACGAAGGAAATGAGAGTGCACTTATGAAATCAAACTCGTGAAAACGGATAAAAACACACACCTTACGGACTCGATGAGGCGTTCGTGAAGCGGATCCTGAGGACGGAAGGCGACCGGGGACAAAGAGCGCAGTGCGCGTGCGCTTCTTTTATAAAGGCGGGGAGGGGGCGTGGCGGGGGCGTGGCGGATGACGAGCGATGAAACATTATAATCCCAGAACATATTCATACCTTTAACCAACTAATAAATACAAAATAACAATAATAATAATAGCAAGAAAATCTGTAAAAATTATCATAAAATACTACTGCTACTACTAATAATACAAATATATAAAATAAATAAACAACAAAATAACTACAAAAATGAAGAACTATATACATGGGGTATTGAAATCCTTAAAAAGGCTTTACTAACCCTAACCGTGCTTTGCCTCGGTGTTCCTCCAACGCTCTAAGATACTCACAAAGATCAAACTTTAATGGTACAAAATAGGTGTATTTTTTCATCCTATTTCATCCCATTTATGAATGTGATATTTCTCTAAAATAATAAACAAATAAGAACAAAACATATTTTCTAAAGGCTCATCGTAAAAAATATTTTTGTCCTCAAAGTGATGTCTTAAATATCTCCTTAAAATTACCTTAAAATTACACCAGAACAATTCAGTACAAATACTCTCATGATTCACATTACAAAACACACATTTCAAATCAATATCTTTCTTAAATCTTTTTATGACCTGATTTACTGGGTAAATATAATGCATATGAAATATCATGAATCTTATAATGACCCAGAATCTGCTGAAACCATGAAGTCCCACTGAATGTCCTGAAAGAATCTGAGGAAAATATTGTTGCATTTTTATCAACATTACTTGTACATCTTTAGACTTAAGTCAGTATATTCAGATGTACAGTATCAGCTGCACAATCCACTGCAAATATACCGGAAGTTTCATTTATCCAGACATTCTCCTTATGAAAGTAAGAGACCGTCATGGAGAAGCAACTATAAAACATTATTTATAAGCCAATGTCTTCTATTCTTATATTTAATCTCTTATATTTCATAGCAACAGAGAGAGGCTGTGTTAGAGACAGCTTGACAGAGATTTATTAATATAAAGTTGCATATGAGGAGAAACTTAACTCCGCCACAACAGACCCCCCCCCCCCCCCCCCCCCCCTTCTGGCAGCGGCGCACGAAGGACAAACCCAAAATAAAAAGGTTGCAGCTTCTGAATGACACATAACCATCAAAGCCAACACTTGAGTTTACAGTCCAAGACTCAGATCATATTAAACATTGCAGATCAGACTTGATTATATAATACAGTGCATAACCATTTAAAGCATTGTTCAGATGGCCGTCGTGGGCAGAGGCCAGAGGCACTTACTATTTTTACATTGCATAGGAAAGAAATGACAGGCATGCCATCATCACAATGTCACAAAGTCACAATGTCACAAAGTCATAATGCTTATGTGATGCATATCATGTACAGAAGTGTGTGTTTCAGAAGAAGTGTGTGTGTTTCAGACTGTGTGTAAGAGCTGAAGACACTGGAGAATCACACACAAACCATATATATATCATGGTAATCGTGCGTTTATTAGCTTCTTGTTTCAAGGTGTAGAAATGTTGCTTTTTAGCGTTCGCTGAGGAGAATCATGAATATTCATGTCAGCTCCACTCAGTGTCTAAACGCTCCAGATCTCCAGATCGCAGGATTCTGTGCAAATGAAAGGGATTCAGTAGCACAAAATATTTTCAAAACGTGATAATAACTCAATATTTCTCCAAATATGCGCACTGTGAACCAAGATCTGTGTCGTACGCTGCATGTCTAGTGCATGTGAACTCAAATAACCTGAGGAGACGTGACTGACTGCATATGAGTGATGATATTCAACATTACAGATGGAGTATTGTGCACTCCTGACATCAGTTAAGAACTTAAGTCACTGCAACCAGTTTTATCATGAACAGTGAATATCGCAGCTTTAATCTGTCTAATGATGCTCAGTTAGTCCAGATCAAGATAATTGTCCAGGTCCAGCCATAATCTGGAGCCATCGCTGATCTTTGACCCTAACGGGGTTAAAAACTATAATTCTGGGATATAATAACACAGTCCATTTAATTTTAAAGATAGTGTAGCATTAAACCTCCTTGATGAACTAATGCCCTGATAATCCTCTACTTCCTCTACTACTGTGGCTCTTCTTAATACTATTATAGATTTTCTTATTACCGTGTCGAATAATAAATCTAAACCACTGCAGTGTGAGCTAATCTGGACAACCCTTCAACCCTTGATATCCTTCCAGTCAAAGGTTAATAATTAACTGAGTTTTATGTGTGTTAGTGTGTTCTGACACGCTGTATATTAGTGCTAACTGGGACAGCTTTATTTCCAGGGTCATCCGAGGGAGAAGATGGTCCTGGCAGGAATATCCCGCAGCTGGTGAAACACGAGGAGAGAGATCTGACACATGAGGCTGAAGGCTGCGTTCCACTCCACTTATAGACATGCACTCGCGCAGGACCTACGCACGGCCCTCCGGAGAATCCCACGGGATCTGTCTGACCCTCGACCCGGAGCGAGTCCACTTGTTCACCTCACAGCTCCACATCCCACAATGCAACGCAATTGTGATGTCACTGCAAACAACTCAAACAACTCTATGATATATTAATTATTATTTTTTACATTTAAAACAACCCAAAGACACATTTATACATATTGGATGCTGCGTTAAATACATTTGTAAGGCAAAATAAGTAAATAATATATTAAACAGCGGATTCAAGTGATCAAGACGATCCAGTTTAGCATGGAGAGGGTTCATTGGCTGCCTATTAAACATCATATACACTTTAAAATATTGCTGATTACTTACAAAGCACTGAATGGTTTAGCTCCGCAGTGCTTGAGCGAGCTCTTAAAGGACAAGTTCGGTATTTTACACTTAAAGCCCTGTTTACAGATCGTATCTGATGAAATAGAACGGTTAAGATTAAAATTTGGACACATGCTCCTGTCCCGAGAATTTTAGGTTTATTTCGCTCAAATGCGTCACACACGTGATTCTTCCGTTGAGAGCTTGAATAATAGACACTCCAGCCCAGTTGGTGGCGATAATGCACCTTTGCCAATTGCAAGCAAACCACGGGCATTTCATTGAATACACAGAAGAAGCAGAAGAAGAAGCGGCGGAGTAATACCGTAAAGGTGCTGCGGTCTCACAGCACGTCCTATTAAGTCAATGGAGTTGGACAAAAACTACGATAAAACCAGTTGGAATGCATCTTTTTCAGCGATTTTTGAGTGAACATATCAGTGAACACCCCTGACCACTCGGTGAGTTTCACGTCTTTGTAAACGAAAGTTTAATGTGTTTTTAGGACGGAATCTTAAAATAGCGAAATAAACCTAAAATTCTCGGGACAGCAGCATGTGTCCACATTTTAATCTTAACTGTTCTATTTCATCAGATACAATCTGTAAACAGGGCTTTAAGTGTAAAATACCGAACTTGTCCTTTAACACATTATAGTCCTTCACGTCTTTGCGATCTCAAAACTCCAGTTGATAATACCTAGAATATCAACATCGACTGCTGGCGGTAGATCCTTCTCCTATTCAGCACCAAAACCCTGGAACAGTCTTCCTAACATTGTCCGGGAAGCAGACACACTCTGTCAGTTCAAGGCTAGACTAAACACACACATCTCTGGCCTAGCATACACACAACACATGTGTGAGAGTCTAACAGAAGGACGGACTAAACCAGTCAAACATCACCTGAGTTCATAACTCTGAGTTCTGCTCATATTTTATTAGCATTTTCTGAACTATAGCGAATAAACTGATAATGTGAGGAATGTTGCAGGTGTGTGAGTGGATGTTGGTTTGACTATATATCCGACACTGAGTCGAGTCACGCTTATTTATACAGCTTATTATGATTATGATTCAGGCAGGATTACAGGTCAGAGGTCAGACTGGATCAGAACATGCAGAATATTATCCAGTCGATGAGGTTGGGAAGTTAGTAGCGAGGGAAGGGCATAGAAAACAGACTGGAACGCAGACATGTGTCTCGATTCGCCTATACACTACGCCCTAAGAGTGTGAACCCTTTTTGTGAAGAAAAAGTAGACAAGCTTTGGGACAAACTCTCACGTCATACTATTGTGTCTTTAACGGCTGACCTGTCAATCATCTTGACACTGTAAACTGACCTGTCAATCATCTTGTCACAGTTAAAATCCTCCACATTTCATCTAATTTCCTTCTGTCTCGGAGAGAAAAGCAGGATCACGTTGATCTGCTGTCGCGTGTCTTTCATGCGGAGACTCTCCTTATAATGATGCATTTAAAAGTTAGTGGCCAAACGGATCTTTATTAACATCTACAGTGCTATTGCAGATGAAATATAACACGGATAACATTACATAAATATATTTTTATCAGGTTAAACTTTTATTAATCAAACCTTAACCTTCATCTAAACCAGGGGTTTTCAACTGGTTCTGTGCCAGGGACCACCATTCTAACTAACAAGTAATCGGCGACAGCGGCCCACTATTGTGTGTGTAAAGTCAAGTCAAGTCAAGTATATTTATAGCGCTTTTCACAATACAGATTGTATCAAAGCAGCTTCACAGTATCAAATTAAAATAATAGCCTACAACAAGGTTTGTTTCTAGTAGAATTTATTGATTGATAAAATTAAATTAAATATCCCCAAAATATCCCCAACATATAGTGTGTGGATTCCTTTGTCAGATAGCACAGTCAGACGTCGAATTGAGGAAAAGGCTTTTTTTGTTTGTCATGTCATTTTGCTGTGTACTGAACCTATTCACGGCTCCATCAACATTTCATGCCAAATCGCTATATTTCCTTGTTTAAAATGTACTGCAAGATGCAGTTTCTTTCCCAATCGCGATAAGTGCCAAACCTATTTTTAGCCTAAACGCGATACATCCTCTCGACTAATCAGAATTCTCTCTCTCTCTCTCTCTCTCTCTCTCTCTCTCTCTCTCTCTCTCTCACCCTCAAATCACTCGCGCGAACCGCGCGATCGCGCCAGACGCTCAATTTGCCTCATTCGCGCGACCGCGACGCGCTAAACGCCTCATTCGCGCTGCAGGACCTCCAGATGCGCGTAAACGCGTCTTTACATTGACTTGACATGAAAATCACTTGCGCCAGACGCTCTATTCGCGTTTGGTGTGAACGCTACTCACTCACTCACTCACTCACTCACACAAGGTCATGTTGTGATTTGTTTTATGTAAAGCGGACAATGGTTCTACTTTTTATGGGTTCGACACTTTACTGAATGCCAATGTATTTATTAGGCTACTGACTGACTTGCCTTTTTTTTAAGACAAACTTTTTTTTTATGGAAAAAAAAGTGATTTTAATAGTGAAATTACGTAGGCTGGAATGCATGTCACGGACCACATGCAATGCCGCCGCGGACCACCAGGGGGCCGCGGACCACCGGTTGAAAACCCCTGATCCAGTGCCATAGAGAGAGAGAGTTGCGACACTCCCATAGACCTCCGTTGTAAATAATGGCGGCGCTTTTAACCGCCTACTTCCGGGATATGAAGATCGGAATAGTTCCAAACACTGTCATTTGGGCGTTGGACACCATTCACTTACATTGCTGCGCGTCGAGTTGTTCCAGAGTTAAGTTGCCGAAATATCGACCTCTTTTGAATTGTCAACTGTCTATATTGTATCAGAGGCCCTTTGCGATGCTTATACTGGTCTTCATTTGTACATGCACAGCGTAATTATTTATATTTTATGTTGGTTGTTTCAACCAATTTTCAAGCACGTTAGCTAGCGCGACTTCGTCAGCTAAGAGTTCGGTAATGAATCGCTACCACCTTTATAGCAACTTTTATTTAATTTAATTTTTTGGGATATACTAACTTTTCATTATGTTATTATTGTCTTGAGTGAAGCGGCTTGTGAGAACAATGCTGGACCTTTAGGATTGTTATGGCCATCACCAGTCCTGTCTGTTTCATGGATCACCTGCCCCTGGTTTTTGTTTTTCTTGTTCACACACACAAGCACACATTTTTGTTGTCTGTCATTGTTTAATAAAAAATATTTTATTTGAAAACCTTCATTTGTATCAGCCATGCTTAAATTCGTTTTTAATCTGTTATAGTTTTGATAATGTGTATGGCTTAATCTTAAAATAATATTCTTAATCTTAACATGATCATGTTTCACGTTGTGGTCCTGGGGGGTGGCCACTTTCATCAGAAGAAGTGAGCTAGCTTAAGCGAATTCTGAACGGACCGCCACGGCAGACCTCTTTGCGTGATCACAAAGGTAGGCTAATGGCTGAATCAAAATTTATAAGCAAAATCACGGGAATCAATAGCCTAATACAGCCCAGTTGTGCTAAAATAAATATCATGAGACGTCCATCATCAGATGAATGATATGGAAAAGTTAAGTTAGAGCCGCTAAAGCCAGTGCTACTACCCATGCGAACATGAACACTAAGCTTTTCCCTCCAAAAATATAGCTTAAAACTTATCTCCAAATGCAAAACTGACATTAACAAAATGCAATAATGCAATAACAGCTGAAAAAGTACTTGGGTGTGTGTTTTATTTTATATTTACCGTTCAATAATGCAATCGCTGCTGTCTGTCCCATAGAAGAACATGACAGCCAGCGTACGTTTTGGAACTATTGGGGCTTACATGAACCACGTGACAGCCATAGCGGCGACATCAAAGAGTGTCGCAACTCTCTCTCTCTATGGCTCTGCCCTGATCTAAACAAAGAGTATCGAAGCCCAAGAGGCGAAACTCTGTTGTGTTATGGGTAACAGTCTGTAGATTGTCCGCCATTATGGACTGTCCGCCAACAGTCCGCCATTATGGACTGAAAGCTGCTGAAATCGTTAGCGGTAATAGATGGTGGTGTCTGATTAATTACTGAGATCTTATGGCACCACTTCCATTTTAGTAGCCTACTGTTTATAGTTCATGTGTGCACTTGCTAGATTGCACATCTTTTTTGTACCTTTCCGCCTGTAACATTCACAGATTGTTTTTATTCTTGCCATTGAAACGTTCACTGTGTGCACTTTCACTGAAGATGTTGAAAAAACAAGTTGTTAATATTTTTCTGATATTCTATGTAAAAGATTAACTGTCTATAGAAATGTTCATTTATAATTTTATTTATTTATTTATTTTTCCAAATCATATGGTGATGTTCACTCATTTCAAAATCAACATTTGAATAAATATCTTATTACTGTGTGTCTGCCTATATATTATTTCATGAATTTCTGTTATTCATATAACAAGGAAAATGCATAATAGAACATAAATATTGATAGATTAAAGGTTTGCAGTAATTTTATAATTGTATCTTTGCAAACCGTAAGTGGTGGTAGGCTAATGAAGCCGATTCGGTGGGGGACATACCCTTACGAAAAAGTACTATAGGAATCTTATAGTATTTCGGGACAAAATATTATAGTAATCTTATAGGAATACTATAGTAATGTGGGACATTCTATAGAAATACTATAGCAGCTTTAAAATATTACAGAACATCACAGAAGTATGTAACGTTATGGCTCGTTTCCACTGAGCGCTACGGTACGGAACGGTACGCATTTATTTGCGCTTCCACTATCAAAAGTTGTGAATGGTAGGCTACCAAAATAATACCTCTATAATATCCTAGAGCCGCTATAGGCCTAGTATTTCTATAGTATAGTACTTCTATAGTAATATTTTGTCCCAAAATACTATTTTCCTAAGGGTAATTAGGCCATGCATAACCGACACATAGACGTAACATTTTCTGTAATTTAACGTCATTTAACGTCGGTCATCCTCATTGATGTATTTTAAATTGTTTTCATATTTAGATATGACGGGCAGAAAAAATTAAGTTATGTTAAGTTTTTGTTATGTTAAGTTGGTTCAGTGCCATTGACTCCCATTATTTTTCGGCGTTTTCCTTCAGTTTTCAGTCCATAATGGCGGCCGCGCCGTCACGTCATGGGGGCAACTGTTGCCAGACCCTATTGTTCTATTGAGTTTCGCCTCTTTGATCTAAATCTCTCACCGTCGGTCGCGCACATCCGCCATGTTTGTAGTTTTCTGAACACTTTTTACTCGTGTTTGTAGTTCTGAACTGGATCCTCCTCCAAAGCGCAGTGGGTTGTGGGTAATATATCAGCTGTTATAGACCTTTGCTGCGTTCCAGTCCACTTTTAGACACGCACTTGCGAACTTCCCTAAGCACTTCCCCTTGGGGGAATCCCTGCCGCCATTTTGAAGTGCGTTCCACTTCATGAAGTGGACGAGGGAAGTTTATATGGACAGACCCTCGTTCCCTCGATTTTGACCGAGGGAGCGAGTCTGCTTCGAATGTACACTTCAGGCACCTATATGTCCCACAATGCAGTACGATTGTGACGTCACCACATATCTCGTCTAATCACCACCACACAGACAACTCTATGATATATTAATTATAATGTTTTAAATTTAAAACAACCCAAACACACCTATAAACATTTGGATGCTGCATTAAACAAATTATTAAAGGGAAAAAAATTTAAATAATAAATCAACTCCACAGCTGATTCCAAGTGATCAAGGGCTTAGGACGTTCCAATTCAGCCTATTGCAGTTTCCGCCAGTAGTGGGCACTCGCAATGACGTACATCCGAGTGAACGAGACGGAGGGAAGTTAGCGAGTGAAGGGCATGACAATTTTGGACTGGAACGCAGCACGAATGCATCAGAGAAAAGCGCGCAGCTTCTTTGGAATAGTAGGCTTGTTTGAGATGCGCCTCGCCTCGCCTGAAATGTATGCGAGAGTAGGAGCGGCTGCAGTGAGAGGAGGAGTGAAAAAAGCGCAGCCAAGCCGGACAGATCTCTCTTCTCGCAGTGGATCTGACAGCTGTGAGATCAAAGATGGATATCGCGGGATTCGCGGGATTCACGCTCGTGCACAGTGTTGCTAATAAACTGGATGGAATTTAAGTTCTGTTGCTTTTATATGAAAATAAATATAATGAACAAGACACCCAAAGTAGCCTATTATTTAATTCCATTCCAAATACATGTTTATCAGTCTTTTTTCTTTAATACAGACATGTGTTTTTTTTTTTGTTTTTTTTTTAATAAAAAATACATTGCATAATCCATAGAGATCGCACTGTTAGATAGTTTGGGAATATTCACACATACATAAAACATGATATAAGAGTTTTAAAATCAAACATTTTAAAAGAGAACAATACTCTTTTGTTGTTGTTGTTGTTTTTTTTTAAAAAAAAAATATTTTATCTTTATTAAATCATTGCGATACAAGTAGTAGGAACACACAAACAGTCATACATCACGTTGTTCAGCAAGTCGTTTCCCATCATGCTTTTGATCAGCGCAGTCGGTGGAGAGCAACTGCGCTCGACTGCAGAATCCGACAGGTGCGCCTTGCGCTCGCGAGAGATTTTTGACATACGTCAGCATGACATCAGAGCAAGGCGGACCGCACTCGGACACATTTCTAACCGGCATGCATCTCGCGCTGATCACCGGTGATCGATTCTGCGCAGATTTTGCTCATCTCAAACAAGCCTATTGTCTTTGAACTTCCGTGTTTGCGGTCGCTGTATATCTCTATGGCAACGCTGTCGAGGAGTAATTAGCTGGTGAAGTGGATTTACTTATTGTGGAGTTAACGAAAGTTATCATGAGGACTGTGATGTTTAAAGCAAATGACTTAACAAATGTCATTAGACCAGGAAGATTTTAAAACGAGCCGTTCATTCATAAATACGCGAGATCGCTGTGATACAGACCGGGCACTGAGAAGGGGCGGAGCTACATGAGGCACCTCGAAAATCCACCGGGAATAGTAGATCATCCGGGGACTTCTGGCACACTCTCTTCAACACACTATGCTTGGGACACACTTATTTTAATCTCACACACTGTTTAGGATGGATAGTGTGAACACTGAGACGCAGGGCAGGATTTCATGGTGACTTTACCAGCTCCTGTCCAGCGGGTGGCGCTGTTACTCTCTCCCTCGCTCCCTGTCTCTCACCGGAAGCGCATCGCACATGTCGCGTCCTCGAGGTCCTCTGTATTCCAGCACTGACTGAAGGAGTGTATTAACGCGTGTCATGATGGATTCGCCAGCGCCTGTCTTTAGGAAGCGGGCGAAGAGGCCGCTGAGCGTCGCGAGCGCGTCGGAGGAGCGCGGTAAACAGCAGAGGCACGCGGAGCTGTGCGCGACGCTCGGCGGGGAGGACGCGTCCGTCAGGCGCCTGGAGGAGCTCGTGTTCGGCGCGGAGGAGCGGCTCGCGGACACACTCGCGCAGGTACAACAACAACACACACTTCATCAGGTAACCACACACACACACACACACACACACACACACACACACACACACACACACACACACACACACACTCTTCATCAGGTACAACAATA
>NC_138736.1:265000-285000 GCF_965113295.1 Leuciscus leuciscus
ACACACACACACACTCACACACTCTCTCTCTCTCACACACACACACACACACACACACACACACACACACACACTCACACACAGAAGATGACCAAGCAGAAGCTGCAGCAGAGACTAAGAGATCAGTACGTCACACTCACACACACACACACACACAACATCACAACTGATGAACCAACAGTCTGATCTGAGCTAGTGTTGTCACGATACTAGAATTTCTAACTTCGATACGATACCTTGAAAAATATAGATATTCGACACCATATCTGATACCACGGAGAAAGAAACTTCCTCAATATTAAGGGGTATTATTTTAATTTAAAGCTAAATATAACAAGTCTAGAACATGACAATGAGGGATATTTTACATGAACACAAATGTCCTGAGGTAGTGCACTGGTTCAAAAGCATAAATGCTGGTTAATACATTAACGTTATTTGATGAACAGATTTAAACGCAAACGTGCATCACACGTGAAACACATGCTCACTGCTCTCACTCTGCTCTCACTGCTCACTGCTCTCACTGCTCACTGCTCTCACTGCTCTCTGCTCTCACTTATCACTGCTCTCACTTATCACTGCTCTCACTGCTCTCACTCTGCTCTCACTGCACACTGCTCTCACTGCTCTCACTTCTCACTGCTCTCACTGCACACGGCTCTCACTGCTCTCACTTCTCACTGCTCTCACTTCTCACTGCTCTCACTGCACACTGCTCTCACTGCTCTCACTGCTCTCACTGCACACTGCTCTCACTGCACACTGCTCTCACTGCACACGGCTCTCACTGCTCTCACTTCTCACTGCTCTCACTGCACACTGCTCTCACTGCTCTCACTGCACACACTTCTCACTGCTCTCACTGCTCACTGCTCTCACTGCACACACTTCTCACTGCTCTCACTGCTCACTGCTCTCACTGCACACTGCTCTCACTGCACACTGCTCTCACTGCACACTGCTCTCACTGCACACTGCTCTCACTGCACACACTTCTCTCACTTCTCACTGCTCTCACTGCACACACTGCTCACTGCTCTCACTGCTCACTGCTCTCACTTCTCACTGCTCTCACTGCTCACTGCTCTCACTGCTCACTGCTCTCACTGCTCTCACTGCTCACTGCTCACTGCACACTGCTCTCACTGCACACTGCTCTCACTGCTCTCACTGCTCACTGCTCTCACTGCTCACTGCTCTCACTGCTCACTGCTCTCACTTCTCACTGCTCTCACTTCTCTCACTGCTCACTGCTCTCACTGCACACTGCTCTCACTGCACACTGCTCTCACTGCTCTCACTGCACACTGCTCACACTGCTCTCACTGCACACTGCTCTCACTACTGCACACTGCTCTCACTGCTCACACTGCTCTCACTGCACTCACTGCACACTGCTCTCACTGCTCACTGCGCTCACTGCACTCTGCTCTCACTGCACTCTGCTCTCACTGCATACTGCTCTCACTGCTCTCACTGCACTCACTGCTCTCACTGCACACTGCTCTCACTGCTCTCACTGCACACTGCTCTCACTGCACACTGCTCTCACTGCTCTCACTGCACACTGCTCTCACTGCTCTCACTGCACTCACTGCACTCACTGCTCACTGCACTCACTGTACACACTGCTCACTGCACACTGCTCTCTACTCTCACTGCTCTCTACTCTCACTGCTCTCTACTCTCACTGCTCTCTACTCTCACTGCTCTCAGCTCTCACTGCTCGTACTGCTCACTGCTCTCTGCTCTCAGCTCTCACTGCTCTCTGCTCTCACTGCTCTCTGCTCTCTCTGCTCTCACTGCTCTCACTGCTCTCACTGCTCTCACTGCTCTCACTGCTCTCACTGCTCACAGCTCTCTCTGCTCTCACTGCTCTCTTCTCTCTGCTCTCACTGCTCTCTGCTCTCACTGCTCTCTGCTCACTGCTCTCAGCTCTCTCTGCTCTCACTGCTCACTGCTCACTGCTCACTGCTCTCTGCTCTCACTGCTCTCACTGCTCTCACTGCTCTCACTGCTCTCTGCTCTCACTGCTCTCAGCTCTCACTGCTATCTGCTCTCACTGCTCTCAGCTCTCACTGCTCTCAGCTCTCACTGCTCACTGCTCTCACTGCTCTCACTGCACACTGGATCGACGTCAAGTCTTTATTTATATAGAGCTTTAACAATACAGAGTGTCAAATCACTTCACAGTATCACACTGGAGGATAGAGTGTCAGTAATGTATAATAATAAGATTAAACATTCAATTTTCAGTTAAAGGCATTTCATTATTGAATTCAGAGATGTCATTGTCTTGCTCAGTTTAGTTTAATTAGTATCTGTGTAATCAAATGAATGATAATCGCTAATGAAGGCAAATTGCAGAATTAAATCATATTTTTTTGAATAAAGTTAAATAAGCACAAGTTAATTTACATTTGACCAGTTAAAATATGTACTTGTCTAAGATTCCTCAGTCAGATTATATTAACTTTAAAAATTACGGTGTAAACACGAGACAACACATACTCATATCAACAACTATACTAGGCCATCTTGGTTAATGTTTCAGAAACGTTAAAATGAGAAGAGTTACCAACCTCTCGCAATTATTTATATAGATCCGGGTGCAGAGTTTCCGCTAGAAAAAAATGGTGCCGGTCAAAGTGACCGGCAGAGATTTCGTTTTCCGGACATTTTGATGATATGCCGGTCAAATATTGCCTCTTAATTAGTCAAGTTGAGGAAAACTGGAGGCAGGCTATGTAACTTAAAAAAATGACATAATCAGGCCGTATAGAATGCAACATGTTTATTAGCCTAACTTTCAAATAGACGGAAAAAAACCAAACCAATCCCCCTTCCCCACATAAAATATCTGAATATCTCGCGGTGTAAATAGCCGCATTTCCATTACAGATTTGCGCAAATGTTTTGCGCTATTATCTAAATATCGATAAAAAACTATTGCGAAATGACGGCGTTTCCATTAACCGATGTTATATGCGACTAAACGTCCTTTTTTCTCTCACGATAAGTCATTTAAAAAATCACGGCAACGGACGTTGGTTTATATAATATCACTGCCACCGCATTAGACATTATTATTATGATTAATGGAAGGAGACGTGGCGTGTTATCCAAGCATTAATTGCAGGGAAAGACCCTTGTACTGCGAACGACACATAAGGAGTTTCTGGGTGTTTCGCCCTCATTTCTGCTCCGAGGTTTTGATTGTGGCATTTATTTGAGATTTAGAATCCAGTATTCCTATAGGCTAATTATTGTTTCTTTTATGAATTTAATAAAGCACTCTGTCTCGTATTCTGTCCAAACGATCCATGTAGGCTACTTTTGTCCATTCGTTTTTCCTTTTTTAACCCGTAATTGAAAAACGAAAAATGAACGGTTGTTGTCTTTTTAAAACGCAAAGTTGAACACCAAAATTTTAATTTGAACTGGCTACACAAACTGCTGCGCAAAAAAAGTAAATACCGACGCATTTTCAGATTTTTGTTTATGACTTTTTGCCCCTTTATTAAACATTTAACATATTCACAAATTAATATGGAAAACATGTCGATTTTACTGGTTTTCAAAGGCCAAATTAGAACCTGGAATTGATGTTTTTCCCGCAGTGCTGAATGAGAAGAGCCATTAATAGCCTATTATAAATAAACTATTGTTTTCTAAGTGTCGGCTAAAATCACATCTCCATCTCCGCTGTTAAGCAGATGCGCTTTTAGAGAGAAATGCACCTTTCATACAGATTAGGTACATAATCAGAAGGTATTAGCTTTCGATTCGAATTTGTTCGTTTTAAAGTGGACATTTCAAGCTTTAGCCTACATAGGCTATATTTTGTTTCAATTCTCACGCTCCAGTTTATGGAGATCATGAAAGTGCGTCTGATTTTTTATTTTTTATTTTACAAAAGCACAACGTTTTCTTGTTATTGTGAGTTTACACAAATAAAAGTAGTTGAGAATAATGTATTATTATTTTCTGTATGACCAGAAATGACAGAGTATTTTAAGTTGTTTCCACTGTTAATAGGAAAATGCAAGTGGTCACGCCCGCGCCTCCGTGCCATGCAGTGCGCGCTCCACACTCAGCTTTGTTCCTTTTTTGCATAAAAGCGTCTTCTAAATATAGCTTAGACCATGTGGGGTGGTGTGGCGCAATGGATAAGACACATGCCTTTGGTGTGAGAGACCCGGGTTCGAATCCACTGTGAGACACCAATGTGTCCCTGAGCAAGACACTTAACCCCTAGTTGCTCCAGAGGCGTGCGACCTCTGACATATATAGCAATTGTAAGTCGCTTTGGATAAAAGCGTCAGCTAAATGAATAAATGTAAATGTAAATAGCTTATTAAATGTTATAATATAATAAAATAATATAAAATGATTATTATTTGCGTAGCTATACATGGACCTCAAACACACCGCGTCTTCTAAGTCAGGTGACTGCAAATGCGCAGTAACTGTTTCCATTGCAGTTTTGCGAAATATTCCTTTTTCGAATTGCCTGAAAAACCACCTCATGCGAGCATAAAAACGTTCTTGCGATAAACGGGAGTTTTTGCGAAATTAACGTGTTTCCATTGTGCGTATTTTTAATTCGCAATTTCAATTTGAAGGGTAGCCTAATGGAAACGCGGCTAGTGTCTCTCCGCAACTTGCAATGCGCATAAGCCGAGTAACCTTGTTCTCCGCAAGGCGACTTCGCTGCTTCGTCTTGATCCGATTCTGCTTTTTCTCCGGTGGTGGTGGAGCTGTCTGGACATCTGAGGCTTCAGGCGTTCCTGATTCACCATCGTCCGTCGCGTCTGGCCTCTGAAAAAAGCTTTTACGGCTAGTCTGCCTGGGCCTGGCCATATTTGAAACGTCTCACTCATTCGTTCGTTGTTTAGGTCTATATTACAGCCGTTTGAGGCGTGTGCTTTATTTGAAATGCAGCATGCGATGTTGTTTAATAACTTTCAAACGGTAGAGCCTGTTCCTTTATAAAAGCCAAAGGTCGGTGTATTTTTGTTTTATACATTTTAGGCTTATTCTCAAATTCAGATTGTGTTAGGGGGGCGGGATTATTAGGTTCCGGCCAATGTCCGGTAATTACCGGACAACGGAAACCCTGTCCGGGTGTCAGTCTTTCAGGTGCTTTGCTCTATTAGGCCCCGATCACACCTAAGGGGCCGATCACACCTGACGGCACACAGCACTGCCCCATCACACCTAAGGGGCCGATCACACCTGACGGCACACAGCACTGCCCCATCACACCTAAGGGGCCGATCACATCTGACGGCACACAGCACTGCCCCATCACACCTAAGGGGCCGATCACACCTGACGGCACACAGCACTGCCCCATCACACCTAAGGGGCCGAACACACCTGACGGCACACAGCACTGCCCCATCACACCTAAGGGGCCGATCACACTTGACGGCACACAGCACTGCCCCATCACACCTAAGGGGCCGATCACACTTGACGGCACACAGCACTGCCCCATCACACCTAAGGGGCCGATCACATCTGACGGCACACAGCACTGCCCCATCACACCTAAGGGGCCGATCACACCTGACGGCACACAGCACTGCCCCATCACACCTAAGGGGCCGAACACACCTGACGGCACACAGCACTGCCCCATCACACCTAAGGGGCCGATCACACCTGACGGCACACAGCACTGCCCCATCACACCTAAGGGGCCGATCACACTTGACGGCACACAGCACTGCCCCATCACACCTAAGGGGCCGATCACATCTGACGGCACACAGCACTGCCCCATCACACCTAAGGGGCCGATCACACCTGACGGCACACAGCACTGCCCCATCACACCTAAGGGGCCGATCACACTTGACGGCACACAGCACTGCCCCATCACACCTAAGGGGCCGATCACACCTGACGGCACACAGCACTGCCCCATCACACCTAAGAGGCCGATCACACCTGACGGCACACAGCACTGCCCCATCACACCTAAGGGGCCGATCACACCTGACGGCACACAGCACTGCCCCATCACACCTAAGGGGCCGATCACACCTGACGGCACACAGCACTGCCCCATCACACCTAAGGGGCCGATCACACCTGACGGCACACAGCACTGCCCCATCACACCTAAGAGGCCGATCACACCTGACGGCACACAGCACTGCCCCATCACACCTAAGGGGCCGATCACACCTGACGGCACACAGCACTGCCCCATCACACCTAAGAGGCCGATCACACCTGACGGCACACAGCACTGCCCCATCACACCTAAGGGGCCGATCACACCTGACGGCACACAGCACTGCCCCATCACACCTAAGAGGCCGATCACACCTGACGGCACACAGCACTGCCCCATCACACCTAAGGGGCCGATCACACCTGACGGCACACAGCACTGCCCCATCACACCTAAGAAGCCGATCACACCTGACGGCACACAGCACTGCCCCATCACACCTAAGGGGCCGATCACACCTGACGGCACACAGCACTGCCCCATCACACCTAAGGGGCCGATCACACCTGACGGCACACAGCACTGCCCCATCACACCTAAGGGGCCGATCACACCTGACGGCACACAGCACTGCCCCATCACACCTAAGGGGCCGATCACACCTGACGGCACACAGCACTGCCCCATCACACCTAAGGGGCCGATCACACCCAGTGATGGGAATAACGGCGTTATTAATAAACGGCGTTACTAACGGCGTTATTTTTTTCAGTAACGAGTAATCTAACTAATTACTGTTTCCTCCATTACAACGCCGTTACCGTTACTGTCAATAAAAATGCAGCGTTACTATAATTGAGCTCACTGAAGCGGTTTTCATCCGAGTAGGCTCTCTCTCAGCCATAGGAGCTGCAATGTTTTTTCTCTGGTGTTGTGAGTGTTTGTGAGGCGCGGAACTCGACAAAAGCGAGGCGAATGCCGCGAGCGTGCTCGACAGTGCGCGAGAGAGACCGAGTGTGTCCGAGCATAAATACTTTATTTATAAATAAATTACACATATCAGCATTTGAATAATCTCTGTAGCATAGTGGTATCATATGCAATGTTTTAATTAGTTTATATAACATAAACTCCAAAATAACCTGCAGGGAACGTTCAAACATATTTGTTTGACGGTTGTGAGCACGTGCGGCAAACACGACTAGAATTGGGCTAAAATAACCTCTGATGATGACGTTCTCTGTAGATTATGAAAATAAACCCCCAAAAGATTATATTGTATTATTATTATTTATGTTGATACATTGTTCAGTATTATATTGAAAACACTTTTTGTTAAACTTACTATTGTGAGGAAGAAAATACTTCAAGTAGGCTATACAGAATGTCTACCAGTTGTAAAGGTGTGTGAGTTTTATCATTTTAATTATATGCACTAGTGTATGTGTATGTATAGCCTATTTTTATTAGGCTACTATTTATTCATTTTTGGTACATTTCTTAAGAAGCATAATTTATTTTTAGACTTAATTGTTGGCCAGTTGTGGTCTGTGCAATTAATATTAAAAGTTCTAAACCATCTATTGTTTTATTGTTGCACTATAGTAATGATAATATTTTAATATTTAAGTTAATAGGTGTCTCTCACATTGTCCCACAGCAACATTAAAATAGTGTAGATTAGTGTACAATGTTTTATAATAATAAGATGTTCTATTTAGTGTCAATTTCATTCATTTAACATTTCATATTGGGGGTATCCAAGAAATTTCTTATATTTAAACTTTTTTTTTTTTTTTTAAGTAACGCAATAGTTACTTTCCCTGGTAATTAGTTACTTTTGTAATGATGTAATTCAGTTACTAACGCAGTTACTTTTTGTGAGAAGTAACTAGTAACTATAACTAATTACTTTTTTTAAGTAACTTGCCCAACACTGATCACACCTGACGGCACACAGCACTGCCCCATCACACAGGACGTTTTTTATGTTGTTAGGCAACCACTGAAACAGCTGTCCTGTCAGTCAAGTAAACGTCAAATCAGCCTTTTATTAACTTTATTTACTTTGTTAACATTGTGGTAGTTACGGTTCGTGAAGTCGTTAATCTCCTGGTAACCCGCGAGAGCACCACAAGTCTATCCTCCTTCATCGCACTCTCCGGGCGTTCAACGGACTGTAGCTTTCATCACTACAGCCAAGGGCGTAGGTTTGGCCTCAGCTTTGGTGGGGACATCCCCCTCCCCCTCCCCCTGGAATGAGTTTTCTATATGTAATTAAATAATGAACAAATGAATAAAATACACACATATCATAGTATGCATTCAACACAACAAATCCATTATTATTATCTATTATTATTATTATTATTATCCATGATTACAGTATTCCATTAATACTAAAATTGTATCTACTATTCTATATCAAATTCTATTGATATATTCTATTCTTAAATATTAAATTCTTAGGCTACACTCACTCACAAATACATTACATAAATAGAGTGTAGAAACGAAAAATGTCTCAGATCCACTGTTTATGTTGACTGCAAGATTCTAAGTTAAGGTCAGCTAATTAACATTCAGTGACTTGCGAACGTAGCATTCTATCATGATAGCGTGACTTCTATGAGTCTATCAGTGCTGCACAGCCTAATCAATACTCTTAACCTTAGTTGAAAGATTGCTGCTGCTAGGTTTAACTGTAACAACATGGTAACACATACTATCACCAATCAATACTATTTTCCACAGTAGAATCTGCATTTGAAAGCCTGGTCAGTCACTACTACTGCTAGTTTATTTGTGTGGCTAGTTATTTTGCCTACTTACACTCTGCTTTATGAAAAAGCTTCGTATGTCCCCTTTCTTCTTCTTGGGTGGCATAGCTGATCTATCTACAAAGTACAAAAAGTGGCAAAAAACGGAATATTAAAATGTTTTACTCTGGCCTTTGTATGTGGCAGAGAGACAGCCCTGGTAACTTACCACACACACACACACACACACACACACAAACACAAACACAAACACACACAAACACAAACCCCTACACATCACACACACACACACACCACCCGCTCGCTGCCAGTGCAAGCACAAAAGTAGTCCCGGCCCGCGCGTGTAGCCTGTCAGATACACCGCCGCCAATCAAATTACGGCGTTTCTTGTACTGTCGTTGTTTTGGCTGTTGGAATCGATCCAAATAGCAGCGCAAAGATCCAAATAGCAGTTCAAAGGAGCTTGCTAAATATTGGTGGGGACAAATTTGTCATCTCAAAATATTGATTGGGACTAGTACCTAGCGTCCCCCCCTAAACCTACGCCCATGACTACAGCGGAAGGCCCGCGAGGCGCAGCCGGTGCATAACCAGCGCGCAGAACGCTCACGGCCATAGGAAACCAACTGAAAATTGGCGCCGCTCACTGCAAAAAACACGTCAGGTGTGATCAGCCCCATTCACTTCACTTTTGCTATTTAGCCAGAGCGAATGAGACGAGTGCGCGTGTGGTGTTTGTCAACGCTCCTTTGGAGAGCAGTGAAAGTGACAGCTCGGCTAGAAGAGGTGTATCGATACTTCAGGAAATTAGTATTGGTACCGTTCAGATATTTCAGTATCGATATTTATCGAAATATCGATATTTTTGACAACACTAATCTGAGCTTAACACTGTGTGTGTGTGTGTGTGCTGCAGGTTCCAGAAGGCGATGGGCGGCGCACCGGTCTGGGCGGAGCAGGAGCAGAGACGCCTGAGGAAAGGTCATTACTCCTGCAGTTCATGAGTGTGTCATTAACCCTCATCCGTCACTCGCGGGGCGAAATCACCCGAAGCCCTGAAATCATACTTCATTTCTTTTGTCCAGAACGCTTATTTGATTTCATTTTGATCATATTTTTTCTATTTTTTAATGCAATTTTTTTTGATATTTTTTGTTATTTTGTTATTTTATTTACCTTTAAATAACTAGATTTAATCAATAAATAATAATTTAAGTACATTCCTCACATTCTTTCAACAAATTCAAAATATCTCACTCATAATTTCATGCATAACCCTTTTACTTCCGCTGTAAGTATCGTACAGTGTGTGTCTCTGTCGGCCTCGTGTGGGAAATAAACATGACATGATATTTCCTGACTCTAGATGGGCTTATGGCTCTATACGAGCTGTTCCGCTGGGTCCTAAAGCCAGTCTCCTCAGTGTGCACTCAGATACACATGTACACATTATTAAATCATTTTTGGGTAAAGTTCTAGGATTTTTAGTTAGAATTTTGAGCATTTTCAGGATTTTCTATGTGCACTGAAGCATTCCTCACATTCCTGAGGGGGTCAGTGACCCGAGAGGGAAGGATTCGTTACTTTTTAAAATTTCAACCACAAAACTCCTCAAATCCATTACATTTTTTGTGTATTCGTGTTTGAAGTGCGACAGAAGTCCTGTGGTCTCGGATCCTCCGATGAACACTTAATGTTTTAAAGAGTGTCCCGAGTGAAGGATGAGGTTAGCTCTACGTGACCCGTTGATCGGCTCGTTAATCTCTCGTTCCTCCGCAGAAGCTGAGAGTGAAGATGAAGACGAGGAGGATGAAGATCTGCTGCGACGGACCGGGAACTTCATCGGCTCTTCTGACAGTCTTCCTAAAGGAACCATTAAGGTGTTTTAAAGACATCTGCTGCAAAAATACACATGCAGAAACATGCTT
The DNA here is from genome assembly GCF_965113295.1 of Leuciscus leuciscus. Classification (NCBI taxonomy): domain Eukaryota; kingdom Metazoa; phylum Chordata; class Actinopteri; order Cypriniformes; family Leuciscidae; genus Leuciscus; species Leuciscus leuciscus. The sequence goes on from NC_138736.1 coordinate 275,680, forward strand.
TCATCGTTTTAGATGTGTGTGTGTGTGTGTGTGTGTGTGTGTGTGTGTGTGTGTTAGCAACATTTTATAAAACTGAAACATTTGTGGTCATCAAGAGCTTTACTGTTATTATTACTGTATTAATGCTGTCAAAGCTAATTAATCACATCTAACAGAAAAGTGTGTGTATACTTAATGTGTGTGTGTGTACTGTGTATAATTATTTTGTTTATATAAATACACACATGCATGTATATATTTAAGAAAAGTGTTATTTATATATACAAAATAATTATACACAGTACACACACATACATTATGTAATCACAAACTTTAATTTTGGATGCAATTAATCATTTCACAGCCTTAGTTTGTGTGTGTATATACACACACACACACACACACACACACACACACACACACACACACACTCGTATTCTATATTTATAAACTCTTATGTTAGATGTGATTGATTTGACACTATTATTAACACTTGTTTTGTTTCTTGTAGACTCTCATTATTCAGCTCTCAGGCACAGTGTGACTCTGAAGTGTTCAGTTGTAATGTTGTTGTTGTCGTTGTTCTGGCAGATTAAGAAGTGTGTGGATGCGAACAGTGAGAGTCCGGCTGACGCTAAGCTGACCTCAGTCCAGTTCCACCCGTCAGCTCAGATCCTGATGACCAGCTCTCTGGACCACTCCATCTCTCTGTTCCAGGTGAACACACACACACACACACACACCTGGACCACTCCATATCTCTGTTCCAGGTGACCTCACACACACGCTTATTTGGTTGTGAGTCAAGTCAAGTTTATTTGTATAGCGCTTTTCACAATACAGATTGTATCAAAGCAGCTTCACAGTATTAAATTAAAATAATACAACAAAGTTTTTTCCAAGAGGAATTTATTGATTGATAAAATTAAATTAAATATCTGAATATTTATATTTGAGTGTCATCAGCATAACAATGGAAACTAATTCCATGTTTCCTTATAATATTTCCAAGTGGCATCATATATATTGAAAATAACAGAGGGCCTAATACAGATCCCTGCGGCACTCCATAGTTTACTGGAGTTATGATCGATTTTTCTCCATTTAAATAGACAAAATGGTAGCGGTCAGATAGGTATGATTTGAACCAGCTTAGTGCTTGTCCTTGAACACCAGTATAATTTTGTAGTCGATCTAAGACTTTCAATCTGGTTTCCGACCGCACCACAGCACAGAGACAGCGCTCATAAAGATAATAAACGATATTCGCTTAAATACTGATTCAGGAAAATTATCAGTGCTGGTACTACTCGACCTCAAGTCAAGTTTGTATAGCGCTTTTCACAATACAGATTGTATCAAAGCAGCTTCACAGTATTAAATTAAAATAATACAACAAAGTTTGTTTCAAGAGGAATTTATTGATTGATAAAATTAAATTAAATATCCCCAAAATATCCCCAACTGAGCAAGCCAAAGGCAACAGTGGCAAGGAACCGAAAAACTTCATCAAGTGACCTAATGGTGTCCTAAAACTCCATCAGGTGACCTAATGGAGAAAAAAAAACCTTGGGAGAACCCAGGCTCAGTCGGGGGCCAGTTCTCCTCTGGCATTTATGAGCTAGAGGCCGGATTGTAGTTTGAACTGTAGGATTATATGAATGCCTGGCTGAAGAGATGCGACTTTAATCTAGTTTTAAACTGGGAGAGCGAGTCTGAGCAACGAACAGTATCAGGAAGACTATTCCAGAGTTTTGGAGCCAAATGTGAGAATGCTCTCCCTCCTTTGGTGGTTCTGGATATCCTAGGTATGACCAAAAGCCTTGAATTTAGTGATCTTAAAGAGCGCGATGGATTATAGGGTGATAAAAGATCCGTTAAATAGACTGGAGCTAAGCCGTTTAGGGCTTTATAGGTCAGTAGCAATACCTTGTAATTAATACGGAACTTTATAGGTAACCAATGCAGTGATGATAAAATCGGTGTTATATGATCATATTTTCTTGATCTAGTAAGAACTCTAGCGGCGGCATTTTGGACTAACTGTAGCTTGTTTATTGAGGATGCAGGACAACCTGCTAATAAAGCATTACAGTAATCCAGTCTCGAGGTCATGAATGCATGAACTAACTTTTCTGCATCAGAAACTGATAGCATATTACGTAGCTTAGCAATGTTTCTAAGGTGGAAAAATGCTGTTTTTGTAACATATGAAATATGATTTTCAAAAGACAGGTTGCAATCAAGTATGACACCCAGGTCTTTTACTGTAGAGGATAAAGTAACAGGACATCCTATGATGTTAAAGTTGTATTGTGCGAGGTTTTGTGGGCGGTTTTTTGAACCGATAAGTATTACCTCTGTCTTGTCTGGATTTAATAAAAGAAAATTACGGGTCATCCAATCTTTTATATCTTTAACACACTCTGTCAATTTGGAAAATTTTGCGTTTTCATCCGGCCGTGATGAAATATATATTTGAGTGTCATCAGCATAACAATGGAAACTAATTCCATGTTTCCTTATAATATTTCCAAGTGGCATCATATATATTGACCTCAGTGCTGCATTTGACACTGTCGATCATAACATACTTCTTGACAGGCTGGAAAACTGGGTGGGGCTTTCTGGGATAGTCCTAAAATGGTTCAGGTCATACTTAGATGGGAGAGGTTATTATGTGAGTATAGGAGACCATAAGTCTGAGTGGACATCCATGACATGCGGAGTCCCTCAAGGCTCAATTCTTGCGCCACTCCTGTTCAACCTGTATATGCTCCCAATGAGCCAAATAATGAGAAAGAACCAAATCGCTTACCACAGCTATGCAGACGATACACAGCTGTACTTAGCCCTATCGCCTAACGATTACAGCCCCATTGACTCCCTGTGCCAATGCATTGATGAAGTCAACAGTTGGATGTGCCAAAACTTTCTTTAGTTAAACAAAGATAAAACTGAAGTCATTGCATTTGGAAACAAAGATGAAGTTCTCAAGGTGAACGCATACCTTCACTCTAGGGGTCAAACAACTAAAAATCAAGTCAGGAATCTTGGTGTGACACTAGAGTCAGACCTTAGTTTCAGTAGTCATGTCAAAGCAATAACTAAATCAGCATACTATCATCTAAAAAATATTGCAAGAATTAGATGCTTTGTTTCCAGACAAGACTTAGAGAAACTTGTTCATGCTTTCATCACCAGCAGGGTGGATTATTGTAATGGACTCCTCACTGGCCTTCCCAAAAAGACCATAAGACAGTTGCAGCTCATACAGAACGCTGCCGCTAGGATTCTGAGCAGAACCAGAAAATATGAACATATCACACCAGTCCTCAGGTCTTTACACTGGCTCCCAGTTAGATTTAGGATTGATTTTAAAGTATTATTACTGGTATATAAATCATTCAATGGCCTAGGACCTCAATACATTGCAGATATGCTCACTGAATATAAACCCAACAGATCACTCAGATCATTAGGATCATATCAGCTAGAAATACCAAGGGTTCACTCTAAACATGGCGAGTCTGCTTTTAGCTATTATGCCAGCCACAGCTGGAACCAGCTTCCAGAAGAGATCAGATGTGCTCCTACAGTGGTCACATTCAAATCCAGACTCAAAACACTTCTGTTTAGCTGTGCATTTACTGAATGAGCACTGTGCCGCTGTTCGTCCGACTGTTTGTACTGTACTGTATTTTATTTTATTTTTCTAAACTGTTTTAATTATCCTTATTTCTTTTTATTATTTTAATTTCTTCTATGTAAAGCACTTTGAATTGCCATTGTGTATGAAATGTGCTATATAAATAAACTTGCCTTGCCAAAACTTGCCTAAGAGTATTGTGTGATCTATAGTATCGAACGCAGCACTAAGATCAAGTAAAACTAGTATTGAGATACAGCCTTGGTCAGAAGCTAAAAGTAAATCATTTGTGATTTTAACGAGCGCAGTTTCAGTGCTATGATGCGGTCTGAATCCAGACTGAAACTTTTCATAGATATCATTTTGTTGCAAGAAAGAGCCCAGTTGAGCGGACACCACTTTTTCTAATATTTTAGACATAAATGGAAGATTTGAAATGGGTCTATAATTTGCTAGATTATTATGATCTAATTGTGGTTTCTTAATGAGAGGTTTTATAACTGCCAGTTTAAATGTTCTTGGAACATGACCTAAAGATAAAGACGAGTTAATAATATTGAGGAGAGGCTCTTCCACTACAGGTAACACTTCTTTCAGTAGTTTAGTTGGTATAGGATCTAATAAACATGTTGTTGTTTTAGATGATGTGATGCGTTTATTTAACTCTTTTTGTTCTATAGACTCCGCCCACACGCAGACAGACTCCGCCCACACGCTCTTCTGATTGGCTGTGTGTTTGGTTGTGAGTGCAGACAGACTCCGCCCACACGCTCTTCTGATTGGCTGTGTTGATTTGTCGTGTCTGGTGTGGACAGTGTTATTAGTCTCGTTACTGGTGAGACTTCAGAATCAGTTGTGAATGACCTTCACTACACAAAATAACCTTGAAATTCATTCTTGACAGGTGGATGGCAAGACCAACGCCAAGATCCAAACCATCCATCTCGAGAAGTTTCCAGTAAACAAGGCCTCGTTTAGCGCGGATGGGGAACAGATCGTGGCCACAGGCTGGAAGAACAAGCTCTTCTACATCTATGATATGATGGAGGGCAGAATAATCCCCGTCACTAACGTCCGAGGTGAGCGCCAGTTCATCTGATCATTCATGTCAATATATGATGTTCCCCTGACCTCGCAGCGGTTGTAATCGTGTGTGTGTGTGTGTGGGGGGCTTAGGTCTGAATGAGCAGAAGGTGTCAGACTTCCAGGTTTCTCCCGATGGGAAGTATCTCCTGCTCTTCGGCTCCTCAGGGTTTCTGCATCTCATGAGCTCAAAGGTACAGCCAGAATCTCTAATTCATATATTCACATCTCAGCTGTATTACAGAGATCTGTGTGTCAGTGCCTGCGATCGGCGGCTGAGTGACGTGTGTGTGTGTGTGTGTGTGTGTGTGTGTGTGTTTCTCCCTCAGACCAGAGAAGTGGTTCGCAGCATGAAGTTGAACGGGAAGGTTTGCGCAGCCGCTTTCACTGCAGACGGCAGCAAGATCTTCGCCAACTCCGGTGAGTCTCAGGCACCGGTTCTCATGCGGTTCTATTGTGGTTCTCATGCGGTTCTAATGCGTTTCTAATGCGTTTCTCGTGTGGTTCTCGTTTGGTTCTAATGCGGTTCTCGTTTGGTTCTCCTGTGGTTCTCGTTAGGGCTGGGATAAACGATTATTTTTTAAACGATTAATCTAGCGATTATTTTTTCGATGCATCGATTAATCTAACGATTAATTTTTCCGGACCGATTCGATTTCGATTATCGATTATCTCCCCATTAATTGACTACTAACAATTTATACATGTTGATTTACATATCTGAATGAAAAAACATGAATTCCTTAACATTGCAATATATGTTTATTGCTCTTAAAATTACAAAATAAAAGACTATACAAGTGCAAAGTAATGCATTCTTAGTCAGAGATAGCATTCAATAAAACCTTGAAGCCTTGAAAACACATAGCTTACTGAAACAAGCTTACTGAACACATAGGGCCTAGCTTACTGAAAAAAAGTTCTTTCAGATGAAAATAACAACAACTTGATGACTAGCATTCAATAAAAAAATAAAAAAGGTCACCCAAAATACTTGTTTAGAGCAACTGAAAGAATACAGTAACCAATGTAAACTTGAGGGCTTTAAGCTAATACAGAGAGTGCTTTTCCAACAAAAAATAAATAAAAATGAACAGTGGGAGCCAGCAGCCTGTCATGGAGAAAACAAAAATCTCCGAATGCTCCACGTGAAACTTTGGTGTTCCGCCCTTTTTCTATCGTGTCTAATGATTTTGGTTAATATGCACGAGGGAGAGAGAGAGAGAGCAAGACAGCGCTCGTGTAGTTTGAAGACTGTGAGTGCGCGAGCGCGCGTGAAACTTTGGTGTTTCGCCCTTTTTCTATCGTGTTTAATGATTTTGATTAATATGCACGAGGGAGAGAGAGAGCATGCAGCGCTCGTGTTGTTTGAAGACTGTGAGTGCGCGCGCGCGGCCGGGCCGCCGGGGCTCTCTCTCGTACGCGCCCCAGCAGTCATTCTATTCTACATCACTCACCGATCAAATAAGGCTTTGACAGCCGCCAAAAAAAAGATCAATGCAGAAAAACCCCTGGATTGGTTATATAACGTTGGACAGAATGTTGATCCGGCCATCGCATATATTCAGCGCACATAAGGTAAACGTTTTGCAAACGTTTTTTAGAGAAATAAAAACAGGTCGACGAATCGATGCGCATATTTTGCGTCGACGTATTTTTTGCGTCGACGTCATCGATGACCTCGACGCGTTGTCCCAGCCCTAGTTCTCGTGCGGTTCTAATGCGTTTCTCGTGCGGTTCTAATGCGGTTCTCGTTTGGTTCTAATGCGTTTCTCGTGTGGTTCTAATGCGGTTCTCGTGCGGTTCTCGTGCAGTTCTATTGTGGTTCTCGTGCGGTTCTAATGCGTTTCTCGTGCGGTTCTCCTGTGGTTCTCATGTGGTTCTCGTGCGGTCCAAATGCGTTTCTCGTGCGGTTCTCATGCGGTTCTCGTTTGGTTCTAATGCGTTTCTCGTGCGGTTCTAATGCGGTTCTCGTGCGGTTCTCTTGTGGTTTTCGTGCGGTTCTCGTTTGGTTCTAATGCATTTCTCGTGCGGTTCTCGTGCGGTTCTAATGCGGTTCTCGTGCGGTTCTAATGCGTTTCTCGTGCGGTTCTAATGCGGTTCTCGTGTGGTTCTAATGCGGTTCTAATGTGTTTCTCGTGTGGTTCTAATGCGTTTCTCGTGCGGTTCTAATGCGGTTCTAATGCGTTTCTCGTGCGGTTCTAATGCGGTTCTAATGTGTTTCTCGTGCGGTTCTAATCTCGTTTGGTTCTAATGAGTTTCTCGTGCGGTTCTAATGTGTTTCTCGTGCGGTTCTAATCTCGTGTGGTTCTGATGCGTTTCTCGTGCGGTTCTAATGCGGTTCTCGTGCGGTTCTAATGCGTTTCTCGTGAAATTAATGTATGAAAGTAAAAATGTTATAATATATGGAGATAATCGGAGATAATCTTAGATAATCTGGTTCATTTCTTTCTTTCTTTCTTTCTTTCTTTCTTTCTTTCTTTCTTTCTTGGCTAGTAGAAGTTCTGAATGGCCGGTAACTTAATTTAGTCGCCAAATCGGCCGGTGAGTGAAAGTTAATTTCAAACCCTGGTTATGATGAATATTGATTGTCATGTTGTGTGTGTCAGAGGAAGGCGAGGTGTTCATCTGGGACGTTCAGAGCAGTAAGTGTGTGAAGAGGTTTGAAGACGACGGTTGTGTGAGAGGAACATCACTAGCGCTCTCTCGAGACGGCTCCTATCTGGCCTGTGGGTGAGTCTGACCCGTGTGTGTGTGTGTCTGACCCGTGTGTGTGTGTGTCTGACCCGTGTGTGTGTGTCTGACCCGTGTGTGTGTGTCTGACCCGTGTGTGGGTGTGTCTGACCCGTGTGTGTGTGTGTGTCTGACCCGTGTGTGTGTCTGACCCGTGTGTGTGTGTGTGTGTGTCTGACCCGTGTGTGTGTGTGTGTGTGTGTGTCTGACCCGTGTGTGTGTGTGTGTGTGTGTGTGTCTGACCCGTGTGTGTGTGTGTGTGTGTCTGACCCGTGTGTGTGTGTCTGACCCGTGTGTGTGTGTCTGACCCGTGTGTGTGTGTCTGACCCGTGTGTGTGTGTCTGACCCGTGTGTGTGTGTCTGACCCGTGTGTGTGTGTCTGACCCGTGTGTGTGTGTCTGACCCGTGTGTGTGTGTGTGTGTGTCTGACCCGTGTGTGTGTGTGTGTGTCTGACCCGTGTGTGTGTGTGTGTGTCTGACCCGTGTGTGTGTGTGTGTGTCTGACCCGTGTGTGTGTGTGTCTGACCCGTGTGTGTGTGTGTCTGACCCGTGTGTGTGTGTGTGTGTGTGTGTGTCTGACCCGTGTGTGTGTGTGTCTGACCCGTGTGTGTGTGTGTGTGTGTGTGTGTGTCTGACCCGTGTGTGTGTGTGTGTCTGACCCGTGTGTGTGTGTGTCTGACCCGTGTGTGTGTGTGTCTGACCCGTGTGTGTGTGTGTGTGTGTGTCTGACCCGTGTGTGTGTGTGTGTGTGTGTCTGACCCGTGTGTGTGTGTGTGTGTGTCTGACCCGTGTGTGTGTGTGTGTCTGACCCGTGTGTGTGTGTGTCTGACCCGTGTGTGTGTGTGTCTGACCCGTGTGTGTGTGTCTGACCCGTGTGTGTGTGTGTGTCTGACCCGTGTGTGTGTGTGTGTGTGTGTGTGTGTCTGACCCGTGTGTGTGTGTGTCTGACCCGTGTGTGTGTGTGTCTGACCCGTGTGTGTGTGTGTCTGACCCGTGTGTGTGTGTGTGTCTGACCCGTGTGTGTGTGTGTGTCTGACCCGTGTGTGTGTGTGTGTCTGACCCGTGTGTGTGTGTGTGTCTGACCCGTGTGTGTGTGTGTGTGTCTGACCCGTGTGTGTGTGTCTGACCCGTGTGTGTGTGTCTGACCCGTGTGTGTGTCTGACCCGTGTGTGTGTGTGTCTGACCCGTGTGTGTGTGTCTGACCCGTGTGTGTCTGACCCGTGTGTGTGTGTCTGACCCGTGTGTGTCTGACCCGTGTGTGTGTCTGACCCGTGTGTGTGTGTCTGACCCGTGTGTGTGTGTGTGTCTGACCCGTGTGTGTGTGTGTGTGTCTGACCCGTGTGTGTGTGTGTCTGACCCGTGTGTGTGTGTGTCTGACCCGTGTGTGTGTGTGTCTGACCCGTGTGTGTGTGTGTGTCTGACCCGTGTGTGTGTGTGTCTGACCCGTGTGTGTGTGTGTGTCTGACCCGTGTGTGTGTGTGTCTGACCCGTGTGTGTGTGTGTCTGACCCGTGTGTGTGTCTGACCCGTGTGTGTGTGTCTGACCCGTGTGTGTGTCTGACCCGTGTGTGTGTCTGACCCGTGTGTGTGTCTGACCCGTGTGTGTGTGTGTGTGTGTCTGACCCGTGTGTGTGTGTGTGTGTCTGACCCGTGTGTGTGTGTGTGTGTCTGACCCGTGTGTGTGTGTGTGTGTCTGACCCGTGTGTGTGTGTGTGTGTCTGACCCGTGTGTGTGTCTGACCCGTGTGTGTGTCTGACCCGTGTGTGTGTCTGACCCGTGTGTGTGTCTGACCCGTGTGTGTGTCTGACCCGTGTGTGTGTGTGTGTGTCTGACCCGTGTGTGTGTCTGACCCGTGTGTGTGTGTGTGTGTGTGTGTGT
>NC_138736.1:290000-302500 GCF_965113295.1 Leuciscus leuciscus
TTTAAATAAAGAAAAAACGACATTTAAATAAAGAAAAAACGAAATTTTAATAAAGAAAACGAAATTAAGTTAAATTAAAAATGAGATTAATTTAGATTGATAATAATGGGTAAAAAGGCTAATACATTTTGTTTTCTATTATTCTATTTTCCACAATGTCAAAGCAACGCAGCTTAACCCCAAACACAAGCTCAGGCATGCACTTCTGTCCACACACACTCCGCTGTTCTGCTCTTCTGTCCACACACACTCCGCTGTTCTGCTCTTCTGTCCACACACACTCCGCTGTTCTGCTCTTCTGTCCACACACACTCCGCTGTTCTGCTCTTCTGTCCACACACACACTGCTGTTCTGCTCTTCTGTCCACACACACTCCACTGTTCTGCACTTCTGTCCACACACACTCCGCTGTTCTGCTCTTCTGTCCACACACACTCCGCTGTTCTGCGCTTCTGTCCACACACACTCCGCTGTTCTGCTCTTCTGTCCACACACACACTCCGCTGTTCTGCTCTTCTGTCCACACACACACTCCGCTGTTCTGCTCTTCTGTCCACACACACTCCGCTGTTCTGCTCTTCTGTCCACACACACACTCCGCTGTTCTGCTCTTCTGTCCACACACACTCCGCTGTTCTGCTCTTCTGTCCACACACACACTCCGCTGTTCTGCTCTTCTGTCCACACACACTCCGCTGTTCTGCTCTTCTGTCCACACACACTCCGCTGTTCTGCTCTTCTGTCCACACACACTCCGCTGTTCTGCTCTTCTGTCCACACACACTCCGCTGTTCTGCTCTTCTGTCCACACACACTCCGCTGTTCTGCTCTTCTGTCCACACACACTCCACTGTTCTCATGCGCTTCTGTCCACACACACTCCGCTGTTCTGCTCTTCTGTCCACACACACTCCACTGTTCTCATGCGCTTCTGTCCACACACACTCCGCTGTTCTGCTCTTCTGTCCACACACACTCCGCTGTTCTGCGCTTCTGTCCACACACACTCCGCTGTTCTGCTCTTCTGTCCACACACACTCCACTGTTCTGCTCTTCTGTCCACACACACTCCACTGTTCTGCTCTTCTGTCCACACACACTCCACTGTTCTGCTCTTCTGTCCACACACACTCCGCTGTTCTGCTCTTCTGTCCACACACACTCCACTGTTCTCATGCGCTTCTGTCCACACACACTCCGCTGTTCTGCTCTTCTGTCCACACACACTCCGCTGTTCTGCTCTTCTGTCCACACACACTCCGCTGTTCTGCTCTTCTGTCCACACACACTCCGCTGTTCTGCTCTTCTGTCCACACACACACTGCTGTTCTGCTCTTCTGTCCACACACACTCCACTGTTCTGCACTTCTGTCCACACACACTCCGCTGTTCTGCTCTTCTGTCCACACACACTCCGCTGTTCTGCGCTTCTGTCCACACACACTCCGCTGTTCTGCTCTTCTGTCCACACACACACTCCGCTGTTCTGCTCTTCTGTCCACACACACACTCCGCTGTTCTGCTCTTCTGTCCACACACACTCCGCTGTTCTGCTCTTCTGTCCACACACACACTCCGCTGTTCTGCTCTTCTGTCCACACACACTCCGCTGTTCTGCTCTTCTGTCCACACACACACTCCGCTGTTCTGCTCTTCTGTCCACACACACTCCGCTGTTCTGCTCTTCTGTCCACACACACTCCGCTGTTCTGCTCTTCTGTCCACACACACTCCGCTGTTCTGCTCTTCTGTCCACACACACTCCGCTGTTCTGCTCTTCTGTCCACACACACTCCGCTGTTCTGCTCTTCTGTCCACACACACTCCACTGTTCTCATGCGCTTCTGTCCACACACACTCCGCTGTTCTGCTCTTCTGTCCACACACACTCCACTGTTCTCATGCGCTTCTGTCCACACACACTCCGCTGTTCTGCTCTTCTGTCCACACACACTCCGCTGTTCTGCGCTTCTGTCCACACACACTCCGCTGTTCTGCTCTTCTGTCCACACACACTCCACTGTTCTGCTCTTCTGTCCACACACACTCCACTGTTCTGCTCTTCTGTCCACACACACTCCACTGTTCTGCTCTTCTGTCCACACACACTCCGCTGTTCTGCTCTTCTGTCCACACACACTCCACTGTTCTCATGCGCTTCTGTCCACACACACTCCGCTGTTCTGCTCTTCTGTCCACACACACTCCGCTGTTCTGCTCTTCTGTCCACACACACTCCGCTGTTCTGCTCTTCTGTCCACACACACTCCGCTGTTCTGCTCTTCTGTCCACACACACTCCGCTGTTCTGCTCTTCTGTCCACACACACTCCGCTGTTCTGCTCTTCTGTCCACACACACTCCGCTGTTCTGCTCTTCTGTCCACACACACTCCACTGTTCTGCTCTTCTGTCCACACACACTCCGCTGTTCTCATGCACTTCTGTCCACACACACTCCACTGTTCTCATGCGCTTCTGTCCACACACACTCCGCTGTTCTGCTCTTCTGTCCACACACACTCCGCTGTTCTGCTCTTCTGTCCACACACACTCCGCTGTTCTGCTCTTCTGTCCACACACACTCCACTGTTCTGCTCTTCTGTCCACACACACTCCGCTGTTCTGCACTTCTGTCCACACACACTCCACTGTTCTCATGCGCTTCTGTCCACACACACTCCGCTGTTCTGCTCTTCTGTCCACACACACTCCACTGTTCTCATGCGCTTCTGTCCACACACACTCCGCTGTTCTGCTCTTCTGTCCACACACACTCCGCTGTTCTGCGCTTCTGTCCACACACACTCCACTGTTCTCATGCGCTTCTGTCCACACACACTCCGCTGTTCTGCTCTTCTGTCCACACACACTCCACTGTTCTCATGCGCTTCTGTCCACACACACTCCGCTGTTCTGCTCTTCTGTCCACACACACTCCGCTGTTCTGCTCTTCTGTCCACACACACTCCGCTGTTCTGCTCTTCTGTCCACACACACTCCGCTGTTCTGCTCTTCTGTCCACACACACTCCGCTGTTCTGCTCTTCTGTCCACACACACTCCGCTGTTCCGCACTTCTGTCCACACACACTCCGCTGTTCTGCTCTTCTGTCCACACACACTCCGCTGTTCTGCTCTTCTGTCCACACACACTCCGCTGTTCTGCTCTTCTGTCCACACACACTCCGCTGTTCTCATGCACTTCTGTCCACACACACTCCGCTGTTCTGCTCTTCTGTCCACACACACTCCACTGTTCTCATGCGCTTCTGTCCACACACACTCCGCTGTTCTGCTCTTCTGTCCACACACACTCCGCTGTTCTGCTCTTCTGTCCACACACACTCCGCTGTTCTGCTCTTCTGTCCACACACACTCCGCTGTTCTGCTCTTCTGTCCACACACACTCCGCTGTTCTGCTCTTCTGTCCACACACACTCCGCTGTTCTGCTCTTCTGTCCACACACACTCCGCTGTTCTCATGCACTTCTGTCCACACACACTCCACTGTTCTCATGCGCTTCTGTCCACACACACTCCGCTGTTCTGCTCTTCTGTCCACACACACTCCGCTGTTCTGCTCTTCTGTCCACACACACTCTGCTGTTCTGCTCTTCTGTCCACACACACTCCGCTGTTCTGCTCTTCTGTCCACACACACACTCCGCTGTTCTGCTCTTCTGTCCACACACACTCTGCTCTTCTGTCCACACACACTCTGCTGTTCTGCTCTTCTGTCCACACACACTCCACTGTTCTCATGCACTTCTGTCCACACACACTCCGCTGTTCTGCTCTTCTGTCCACACACACTCCGCTGTTCTGCTCTTCTGTCCACACACACTCCGCTGTTCTGCTCTTCTGTCCACACACACTCCGCTGTTCTGCTCTTCTGTCCACACACACTCCGCTGTTCTGCTCTTCTGTCCACACACACTCCGCTGTTCTGCTCTTCTGTCCACACACACTCCGCTGTTCTCATGCACTTCTGTCCACACACACTCCACTGTTCTCATGCGCTTCTGTCCACACACACTCCGCTGTTCTGCTCTTCTGTCCACACACACTCCGCTGTTCTGCTCTTCTGTCCACACACACTCTGCTGTTCTGCTCTTCTGTCCACACACACTCCGCTGTTCTGCTCTTCTGTCCACACACACACTCCGCTGTTCTGCTCTTCTGTCCACACACACTCTGCTCTTCTGTCCACACACACTCTGCTGTTCTGCTCTTCTGTCCACACACACTCCACTGTTCTCATGCACTTCTGTCCACACACACTCCACTGTTCTCATGCGCTTCTGTCCACACACACTCCGCTGTTCTGCGCTTCTGTCCACACACACTCCGCTGTTCTGCACTTCTGTCCACACACACTCCGCTGTTCTGCACTTCTGTCCACACACACTCCGCTGTTCTGCTCTTCTGTCCACACACACTCCACTGTTCTGCTCTTCTGTCCACACACACTCCGCTGTTCTGCACTTCTGTCCACACACACTCCACTGTTCTGCTCTTCTGTCCACACACACTCCACTGTTCTGCTCTTCTGTCCACACACACTCCGCTGTTCTCATGCGCTTCTGTCCACACACACTCCGCTGTTCTGCGCTTCTGTCCACACACACTCCGCTGTTCTCATGCTCTTCTGTCCACACACACTCCGCTGTTCTCATGCGCTTCTGTCCACACACACTCCGCTGTTCTGCGCTTCTGTCCACACACACTCCGCTGTTCTGCTCTTCTGTCCACACACACTCCGCTGTTCTGCTCTTCTGTCCACACACACTCCACTGTTCTGCTCTTCTGTCCACACACACTCCGCTGTTCTGCACTTCTGTCCACACACACTCCACTGTTCTGCTCTTCTGTCCACACACACTCCACTGTTCTGCTCTTCTGTCCACACACACTCCGCTGTTCTCATGCGCTTCTGTCCACACACACTCCGCTGTTCTGCGCTTCTGTCCACACACACTCCGCTGTTCTGCGCTTCTGTCCACACACACTCCGCTGTTCTGCGCTTCTGTCCACACACACTCCGCTGTTCTGCGCTTCTGTCCACACACACTCCGCTGTTCTGCGCTTCTGTCCACACACACTCCGCTGTTCTGCGCTTCTGTCCACACACACTCCGCTGTTCTGCACTTCTGTCCACACACACTCCGCTGTTCTGCTCTTCTGTCCACACACACTCCACTGTTCTGCTCTTCTGTCCACACACACTCCGCTGTTCTGCACTTCTGTCCACACACACTCCACTGTTCTGCTCTTCTGTCCACACACACTCCACTGTTCTGCTCTTCTGTCCACACACACTCCGCTGTTCTCATGCGCTTCTGTCCACACACACTCCGCTGTTCTGCGCTTCTGTCCACACACACTCCGCTGTTCTCATGCTCTTCTGTCCACACACACTCCGCTGTTCTCATGCGCTTCTGTCCACACACACTCCGCTGTTCTGCGCTTCTGTCCACACACACTCCGCTGTTCTGCTCTTCTGTCCACACACACTCCGCTGTTCTGCGCTTCTGTCCACACACACTCCACTGTTCTGCTCTTCTGTCCACACACACTCCACTGTTCTGCTCTTCTGTCCACACACACTCCGCTGTTCTGCTCTTCTGTCCACACACACTCCGCTGTTCTCATGCACTTCTGTCCACACACACTCCGCTGTTCTGCTCTTCTGTCCACACACACACTCCGCTGTTCTGCTCTTCTGTCCACACACACTCCGCTGTTCTGCTCTTCTGTCCACACACACTCCACTGTTCTGCTCTTCTGTCCACACACACTCCGCTGTTCTGCTCTTCTGTCCACACACACTCCACTGTTCTGCACTTCTGTCCACACACACTCCGCTGTTCTGCTCTTCTGTCCACACACACACTCCGCTGTTCTGCTCTTCTGTCCACACACACTCCGCTGTTCTGCTCTTCTGTCCACACACACTCCACTGTTCTGCTCTTCTGTCCACACACACTCTGCTGTTCTGCACTTCTGTCCACACACACTCTGCTGTTCTGCACTTCTGTCCACACACACTCCGCTGTTCTGCTCTTCTGTCCACACACACTCCGCTGTTCTGCTCTTCTGTCCACACACACACTCCGCTGTTCTGCTCTTCTGTCCACACACACTCCGCTGTTCTGCTCTTCTGTCCACACACACTCCGCTGTTCTGCTCTTCTGTCCACACACACTCCGCTGTTCTGCTCTTCTGTCCACACACACTCCGCTGTTCTGCTCTTCTGTCCACACACACTCCGCTGTTCTGCTCTTCTGTCCACACACACACTCCGCTGTTCTGCTCTTCTGTCCACACACACTCCGCTGTTCTGCTCTTCTGTCCACACACACTCCGCTGTTCTGCTCTTCTGTCCACACACACTCCGCTGTTCTGCTCTTCTGTCCACACACACTCCACTGTTCTCATGCGCTTCTGTCCACACACACTCCGCTGTTCTGCGCTTCTGTCCACACACACTCCGCTGTTCTGCTCTTCTGTCCACACACACTCCGCTGTTCTGCACTTCTTTCCACACACACTCCGCTGTTCTCATGCGCTTCTGTCCACACACACTCCACTGTTCTCATGCGCTTCTGTCCACACACACTCCACTGTTCTCATGCGCTTCTGTCCACACACACTCCGCTGTTCTGCTCTTCTGTCCACACACACACTCCGCTGTTCTGCTCTTCTGTCCACACACACTCCGCTGTTCTGCTCTTCTGTCCACACACACTCCGCTGTTCTGCTCTTCTGTCCACACACACACTCCGCTGTTCTGCTCTTCTGTCCACACACACTCCGCTGTTCTGCTCTTCTGTCCACACACACTCCGCTGTTCTGCGCTTCTGTCCACACACACTCCGCTGTTCTGCTCTTCTGTCCACACACACTCCGCTGTTCTGCTCTTCTGTCCACACACACTCCGCTGTTCTGCTCTTCTGTCCACACACACACTCCGCTGTTCTGCTCTTCTGTCCACACACACTCCGCTGTTCTGCTCTTCTGTCCACACACACTCCGCTGTTCTGCGCTTCTGTCCACACACACTCCGCTGTTCTGCTCTTCTGTCCACACACACTCCGCTGTTCTGCTCTTCTGTCCACACACACTCCGCTGTTCTGCTCTTCTGTCCACACACACTCCGCTGTTCTGCTCTTCTGTCCACACACACTCCGCTGTTCTGCTCTTCTGTCCACACACACTCCGCTGTTCTGCGCTTCTGTCCACACACACTCCGCTGTTCTGCTCTTCTGTCCACACACACTCTGCTGTTCTGCGCTTCTGTCCACACACACTCCGCTGTTCTGCTCTTCTGTCCACACACACTCCGCTGTTCTGCTCTTCTGTCCACACACACTCCACTGTTCTCATGCACTTCTGTCCACACACACTCTGCTGTTCTGCTCTTCTGTCCACACACACTCCGCTGTTCTCATGCACTTCTGTCCACACACACTCCGCTGTTCTGCGCTTCTGTCCACACACACTCCGCTGTTCTGCACTTCTGTCCACACACACTCCACTGTTCTCATGCACTTCTGTCCACACACACTCCGCTGTTCTGCTCTTCTGTCCACACACACTCCGCTGTTCTGCTCTTCTGTCCACACACACTCCGCTGTTCTGCTCTTCTGTCCACACACACTCCGCTGTTCTCATGCACTTCTGTCCACACACACTCCGCTGTTCTGCGCTTCTGTCCACACACACTCCGCTGTTCTGCTCTTCTGTCCACACACACTCCGCTGTTCTGCTCTTCTGTCCACACACACTCCGCTGTTCTGCGCTTCTGTCCACACACACTCCGCTGTTCTGCTCTTCTGTCCACACACACTCCGCTGTTCTGCTCTTCTGTCCACACACACTCCGCTGTTCTGCTCTTCTGTCCACACACACTCTGCTGTTCTGCTCTTCTGTCCACACACACTCCGCTGTTCTGCTCTTCTGTCCACACACACTCCACTGTTCTCATGCACTTCTGTCCACACACACTCCGCTGTTCTGCGCTTCTGTCCACACACACTCCGCTGTTCTGCTCTTCTGTCCACACACACTCCGCTGTTCTGCTCTTCTGTCCACACACACTCCGCTGTTCTGCTCTTCTGTCCACACACACTCCGCTGTTCTGCTCTTCTGTCCACACACACTCCGCTGTTCTGCTCTTCTGTCCACACACACTCTGCTGTTCTGCTCTTCTGTCCACACACACTCTGCTGTTCTGCACTTCTGTCCACACACACTCCACTGTTCTCATGCACTTCTGTCCACACACACTCCGCTGTTCTGCGCTTCTGTCCACACACACTCCGCTGTTCTGCTCTTCTGTCCACACACACTCCGCTGTTCTGCTCTTCTGTCCACACACACTCTGCTGTTCTGCTCTTCTGTCCACACACACTCCACTGTTCTGCTCTTCTGTCCACACACACTCCGCTGTTCTGCTCTTCTGTCCACACACACTCCGCTGTTCTCATGCACTTCTGTCCACACACACTCTGCTGTTCTGCTCTTCTGTCCACACACACTCCGCTGTTCTGCTCTTCTGTCCACACACACTCCGCTGTTCTCATGCACTTCTGTCCACACACACTCTGCTGTTCTGCTCTTCTGTCCACACACACTCCGCTGTTCTGCGCTTCTGTCCACACACACTCTGCTGTTCTGCACTTCTGTCCACACACACTCCGCTGTTCTGCTCTTCTGTCCACACACACTCTGCTGTTCTGCTCTTCTGTCCACACACACTCCGCTGTTCTGCACTTCTGTCCACACACACTCTGCTGTTCTGCACTTCTGTCCACACACACTCTGCTGTTCTGCACTTCTGTCCACACACACTCCGCTGTTCTGCTCTTCTGTCCACACACACTCTGCTGTTCTGCTCTTCTGTCCACACACACTCCGCTGTTCTGCACTTCTGTCCACACACACTCTGCTGTTCTGCTCTTCTGTCCACACACACTCTGCTGTTCTGCACTTCTGTCCACACACACTCCACTGTTCTCATGCACTTCTGTCCACACACACTCCGCTGTTCTGCGCTTCTGTCCACACACACTCCGCTGTTCTGCTCTTCTGTCCACACACACTCCGCTGTTCTGCTCTTCTGTCCACACACACTCCGCTGTTCTCATGCACTTCTGTCCACACACACTCTGCTGTTCTGCTCTTCTGTCCACACACACTCTGCTGTTCTGCTCTTCTGTCCACACACACTCCGCTGTTCTCATGCACTTCTGTCCACACACACTCCGCTGTTCTGCGCTTCTGTCCACACACACTCCGCTGTTCTGCTCTTCTGTCCACACACACTCCGCTGTTCTGCTCTTCTGTCCACACACACTCCGCTGTTCTCATGCACTTCTGTCCACACACACTCCGCTGTTCTGCTCTTCTGTCCACACACACTCCGCTGTTCTCATGCACTTCTGTCCACACACACTCTGCTGTTCTGCTCTTCTGTCCACACACACTCCGCTGTTCTGCTCTTCTGTCCACACACACTCTGCTGTTCTGCGCTTCTGTCCACACACACTCCGCTGTTCTGCTCTTCTGTCCACACACACTCTGCTGTTCTGCTCTTCTGTCCACACACACTCTGCTGTTCTGCTCTTCTGTCCACACACACTCTGCTGTTCTGCGCTTCTGTCCACACACACTCCGCTGTTCTGCTCTTCTGTCCACACACACACTCCGCTGTTCTGCACTTCTGTCCACACACACTCCGCTGTTCTGCGCTTCTGTCCACACACACTCTGCTGTTCTGCTCTTCTGTCCACACACACTCCACTGTTCTCATGCACTTCTGTCCACACACACTCCGCTGTTCTGCTCTTCTGTCCACACACACTCTGCTGTTCTGCTCTTCTGTCCACACACACTCCACTGTTCTCATGCACTTCTGTCCACACACACTCCGCTGTTCTGCTCTTCTGTCCACACACACTCCACTGTTCTGCTCTTCTGTCCACACACACTCCACTGTTCTCATGCACTTCTGTCCACACACACACTCCGCTGTTCTGCTCTTCTGTCCACACACACTCTGCTGTTCTGCTCTTCTGTCCACACACACTCTGCTGTTCTGCTCTTCTGTCCACACACACTCTGCTGTTCTGCTCTTCTGTCCACACACACTCCGCTGTTCTGCTCTTCTGTCCACACACACTCCGCTGTTCTGCACTTCTGTCCACACACACTCTGCTGTTCTGCTCTTCTGTCCACACACACTCTGCTGTTCTGCTCTTCTGTCCACACACACTCCGCTGTTCTCATGCACTTCTGTCCACACACACTCCGCTGTTCTGCGCTTCTGTCCACACACACTCTGCTGTTCTGCTCTTCTGTCCACACACACTCTGCTGTTCTGCTCTTCTGTCCACACACACTCCACTGTTCTCATGCACTTCTGTCCACACACACTCCGCTGTTCTGCTCTTCTGTCCACACACACTCTGCTGTTCTGCTCTTCTGTCCACACACACTCCACTGTTCTCATGCACTTCTGTCCACACACACTCCGCTGTTCTGCTCTTCTGTCCACACACACACTCTGCTGTTCTGCTCTTCTGTCCACACACACTCTGCTGTTCTGCTCTTCTGTCCACACACACTCCGCTGTTCTGCTCTTCTGTCCACACACACACTCTGCTGTTCTGCTCTTCTGTCCACACACACACTCTGCTGTTCTGCTCTTCTGTCCACACACACTCCGCTGTTCTGCACTTCTGTCCACACACACTCTGCTGTTCTGCTCTTCTGTCCACACACACTCTGCTGTTCTGCTCTTCTGTCCACACACACTCCGCTGTTCTCATGCACTTCTGTCCACACACACTCCGCTGTTCTGCTCTTCTGTCCACACACACTCCGCTGTTCTCATGCACTTCTGTCCACACACACTCCGCTGTTCTGCACTTCTGTCCACACACACTCTGCTGTTCTGCTCTTCTGTCCACACACACACTCTGCTGTTCTGCTCTTCTGTCCACACACACTCTGCTGTTCTGCTCTTCTGTCCACACACACTCCGCTGTTCTGCGCTTCTGTCCACACACACTCTGCTGTTCTGCTCTTCTGTCCACACACACTCCGCTGTTCTGCTCTTCTGTCCACACACACTCCGCTGTTCTCATGCACTTCTGTCCACACACACTCTGCTGTTCTGCTCTTCTGTCCACACACACTCCGCTGTTCTCATGCACTTCTGTCCACACACACTCTGCTGTTCTGCTCTTCTGTCCACACACACTCCGCTGTTCTGCACTTCTGTCCACACACACTCCGCTGTTCTGCACTGCTGTCCACACACACTCCGCTGTTCTCAGGCACTTCTGTCCACACACACTCCGCTGTTCTGCGCTTCTGTCCACACACACTCCGCTGTTCTGCACTTCTGTCCACACACACTCCGCTGTTCTGCGCTTCTGTCCACACACACTCTGCTGTTCTGCTCTTCTGTCCACACACACTCCACTGTTCTCATGCACTTCTGTCCACACACACTCTGCTGTTCTGCTCTTCTGTCCACACACACTCCACTGTTCTCATGCACTTCTGTCCACACACACTCCACTGTTCTCATGCACTTCTGTCCACACACACTCCGCTGTTCTGCTCTTCTGTCCACACACACTCTGCTGTTCTGCGCTTCTGTCCACACACACTCCGCTGTTCTGCTCTTCTGTCCACACACACTCTGCTGTTCTGCGCTTCTGTCCACACACACTCTGCTGTTCTGCTCTTCTGTCCACACACACTCCACTGTTCTCATGCACTTCTGTCCACACACACTCCGCTGTTCTGCTCTTCTGTCCACACACACTCTGCTGTTCTGCTCTTCTGTCCACACACACTCCGCTGTTCTGCGCTTCTGTCCACACACACTCCGCTGTTCTCATGCACTTCTGTCCACACACACTCCGCTGTTCTCATGCACTTCTGTCCACACACACTCCGCTGTTCTGCGCTCTAGCCAGAGAACATTCCCGTTGCCGTCGGTTCTATTTCTAGCATGCAAGCGTTTTCCGTGTGTCTCGAGCTGCACCTGAGACGTGTGTGTCTCATGCAGGCAGTGTGCAAACTCCAACCTGTTAACATGGGAGCCGAGATAAAAACGGACAGGCCACGCAGTCAGTGTGTCACCGGCCTTATTCAAGCGCGAATGAGAACCGTTTCGCGGGGGATCCCAGGTGTGCAAAAAAAAATAAAATAATTCAAATGTCAAATTTTCAAATCGAATACCAACCCACCGAACGAATATTTGAATATTCGGGTCCAGCCCTATTATAGATTAACATAAAACCATAAATTTTGGATTCTGTAAATGTATCTTATGCTAGAAGAGATGCGTAATGAAGACTCGAGCTGCTCGTGATCAGAGACGGGAGATTTAAAGATGTAATGCTTCTATCGGCTTCTGGCCACTATAGTCAAGTCAAGTCAAGTTTATTTGTATAGCGCTTTTCACAATACAGATTGCATC
>NC_138736.1:307500-315000 GCF_965113295.1 Leuciscus leuciscus
CAACCAGCTAATAAAGCATTACAGTAATCCAGTCTCGAGGTCATGAATGCATGAACTAACTTTTCTGCATCAGAAACTGATAGCATATTACGTAGCTTAGCAATGTTTCTAAGGTGGAAAAAGGCTGTTTTTGTAACATAAGAAATATGATTTTCAAAAGACAGGTTGCAATCGAGTATAACACCCAGGTCTTTTACTGTAGAGGATAAAGTAACAGGACATCCTATGATGTTAAAGTTGTATTGTGCGAGGTTTTGTGGGCGGTTTTTTGAACCGATAAGTATTACCTCTGTCTTGTCTGGATTTAATAAAAGAAAATTACGTGTCATCCAATCTTTTATATCTTTAACACACTCTGTCAATTTGGAAAATGTAGCGTTTTCATCCGGCCGTGATGAAATATATATTTGAGTGTCATCAGCATAACAATGGAAACTAATTCCATGTTTCCTTATAATATTTCCAAGTGGCATCATATATATTGAGAATAACAGAGGGCCTAATACAGATCCCTGCGGCACTCCATAGTTTACTGGAGTTATGATCGATTTTTCTCCATTTAAATAGACAAAATGGTAGCGGTCAGATAGGTATGATTTGAACCAGCTTAGTGCTTGTCCTTGAACACCAGTATAATTTTGTAGTCGATCTAAGAGTATTGTGTGATCTATAGTATCGAACGCAGCACTAAGATCAAGTAAAACTAGTATTGAGATACAGCCTTGGTCAGAAGCTAAAAGTAAATCATTTGTGATTTTAACGAGCGCAGTTTCAGTGCTATGATGCGGTCTGAATCCAGACTGAAACTTTTCATAGATATCATTTTGTTGCAAGAAAGAGCCCAGTTGAGCGGACACCACTTTTTCTAATATTTTAGACATAAATGGAAGATTTGAAATGGGTCTATAATTTGCTAGATTATTATGATCTAATTGTGGTTTCTTAATGCGAGGTTTTATAACTGCCAGTTTAAATGTTCTTGGAACATGACCTAGAGATAAAGACGAGTTAATAATATTGAGGAGAGGATCTTCCACTACAGGTAACACTTCTTTCAGTAGTTTAGTTGGTATAGGATCTAATAAACATGTTGTTGTTTTAGATGAAGTGATAAGTTTATTTAACTCTTTTTGTTCTATAGTTGTAAAGCACTGTAATTGTTCTTTCGGGGTGATAATTGAAGCTGAATTATAAGGCGCGATTGAAGATTGAACGTTTATAATTGTGGTTCTGATGCTTTCTATTTTCTCAGTGAAGAAGTTCATGAAATCATTACTACTGAACTGTAACGGGATATTTTGTTCGGGTGACGTCTGTTTATTTGTTAGTCTAGCCACGGTGTTAAATAGAAACCTTGGATTGTTTTGGTTGTGTTCTATTAGTTTGCGGAGGTGCTCAGCCCTGGCCGCTTTTAGGGCCTTTTTATTACGTGACATACTGTCTTTCCACGCGATTCTAAAGACCTCTAAATTAGTTTGTTTCCATTTACGCTCTAAAATACGGGTTTCTCTCTTTAAAACATGCGTAGTATTGTTATACCATGGTGCTTTATTTTTCTCTCTGACCTTTTTTAATTTAATAGGTGCAACCACATCCAATGTTCTAGAGAGAATGGTGCTCATAGTGCTAGTTAGTTCTTCTAGTTCATCTGTTTGTTTGGGTTCAGGCAGCAGCTGAGACAGATTAGATAAGCAATTTGAGAAATTATCTATGGTGGATGGGAGGATTGTTCTGCCTGGTTGATAACGCGACGCCGCATGACATATTACAGCAGTACGTAATATGCAAGTTACCATGTAGTGATCAGTGACTTCATCACTTTGTGGAGTGATATCTATATCGGTTGGATCGGTTCCGTGTGATATAATTAAATCGAGTGTATGATTAAGACGATGAGTTGGTCCGGTGACGTTTTGCTTGACCCCAAATGAATTTAATAAATCTGTAAACGCAGCTCCTAACGCATCATTTGGATTATCTACGTGTATGTTAAAATCTCCAACAATTAATGCTTTATCGACATTGACTAATAGGTCTGAGAGAAAATCTGCAAACTCTTTTAGGAAATCAGCGTAAGGCCCTGGCGGTCTATATACGGTAGCCAAGGCTAGAGATAATAGGGATGTTTTTCTAACATCTAAGAGCGTAACATTTAGTACAAGTACTTCAAATGAAATAAACTTATAACCCGTTTTCTGAGTAACATTTAGAATATCTTTATAAATGGTTGCAACACCTCCGCCACGACCAATCAGACGGGGCTCATGCTTATAACAGTATCCAGGAGGAGTAGACTCATTAATACCGAAATAATCATTTGGTTTAAGCCAGGTTTCAATAAGGCAAAGTACATCGAAGCTATTATCTGTGACTATTTCATTTACAATAACTGCCTTAGGTGTGAGTGATCTAATGTTTAGAAGACCTAGCTTTAGAAATAGTTTTTGTTTACTAATAGCAACATTTTCTGTTTTAATAACAATTAGATTTTTCCTAGATCCTGCATTAGATTTATTATTTGATCTCACTAAACGAGGAATAGACACGGTTTCTATGCAATGTTCTACACTAGTATTTATATCAGTTGAATTGGTGCAGCAGAGACTATGATTTGGACTTTTGGTTACTAGTCAAAGGGTATTTAACATTTTGGAGATGTACACACATATAAACACATATACACACATATATACATATACACACATACACATATATACACATATATACATATACACACATATATACATATACACACATATATACATATACACACATACACATATATACACATATATACATATACACACATATATACATATACACACATATATACATATACACACATATATACACGCATATACACACATATAAACACATACACACATATATACATATACACACATACACATATATACACATATATACATATACACACATATATACATATACACACATATATACACGCATATACAC
This sequence comes from Leuciscus leuciscus, assembly GCF_965113295.1. NCBI lineage: Eukaryota > Metazoa > Chordata > Actinopteri > Cypriniformes > Leuciscidae > Leuciscus > Leuciscus leuciscus. Next base: position 310,474 of record NC_138736.1, read on the forward strand.
ACATATAAACACATATACACACATATATACATATACACACATACACATATATACACATATATACATATATACACATATATACATATACACACATATATACATATACACACATATATACACGCATATACACACATATATACATATACACACATATATACATATACACACATATACACATACACATATATACATATACACACATATATACATATACACACACACATATACACGCATATACACACATATAAACACATATACACACATATATACACATATACACATATATATACACATATATACATATACACACATATATACACATATACACATATACACACACACACATATATACACATATACACGGCACGCACACATATATACACGCATATACACACATATACACACATATATACACATATACACACATATATACACATATACACATATACACACATATATACACATATACACATATACACACACACACATATATACACATATACACGCACACACATATACACACATATATACACATATATATACATATACACACATATATACACATATACATATATACACATATACACACACACACATATATACACATATACACACACACATATATACACGCATATACACACATATACACACATATATACACATATATATACATATACACACATATATACACATATACACACACACATATATACACATATACACATATATATACATATACACACATATATATACATATACACACACACATATATACACATATACACACACACATATATATACACGCATATACACACATATACACACATATATATACATATACACACATATATACACATATACACACACACATATATACACATATACACACACACATATATATACACGCATATACACACACACATATATATACACGCATATACACACACACATATATATACACACACACACATATATACACGTATACACATACACACATACAGTACCAGTCAAAAGTTTGGAAACATTACTATTTTTAATGTTTTTGAAAGAAGTCTCTTATGCTCATCAAGCCTGCAGTTAAAAAACAAAAAACAGTAATATTATGAAATATTATTACAATTTAAAATAATGGTTCTCTTTTTTAATATATTTTAAAATGTAATTTATTTTTGTGATGCAAAGCTGAATTTTCATCAGCAAGTACTCCAGTCTTTGGTGTCTTATGATCCTTCAGAAATCATTCTAATATGATGATTTGATACTCAGTTATTATCAATGATGGAAACAGTTGTGCTGTTTAATATATTTTTTTGGAATACTTCTTTCAGGATTCATTGATGAGTAAAACGTTAACAGCATTTATTCATTAAAACAGCATTTATTCAAAATAAAAACATTTCTAACAATATAAATCGTTACCATCACCTTTTATCAATTTAACGCATCCTTGTTGAATTAAAGTACTAATTTCTTAAAAAAAAAAAAGTTATTGTTCCCAAACTTTTGAACGGTAGTGTATATTGTTACAAAAGATTTCTATTCTAAATAAATACAGTTCTTTTTAACTTTTTATTCATCAAATAATCCTGAAAAAAGTATCTCAGGTTATAAAAAAAAAATTAAGCAACACAACTGTTTCCAACATTGATCATAAATCAGCATATTAGAATGATTTCATAAGACACCAAAGACTGGAGTACTTGCTGATGAAAATTCAGCTTTGCATCACAAAAATAAATTACATTTTAAAGTATATTAAAAAAGAGAACCATTATTTTAAATTGTAATAATATTTCATAATATTACTGTTTTTTTTTGTTTGTTTTTTAACTGCAGGCTTGATGATCATAAGAGACTTCTTTCAAAAACATTAAAAATAGTAACGTTTCCAAACTTTTGACTGGTACTATATATACACATACAGTTTCCACTGAAATCTGAAGCGGTGTTCAACACTGATAATGATAATAATCATAAATGTTTCTTGATCATCAAATCCTCATATTAGAGTGATTCGTGAAGGATCATGTGACACTGAAGACTGGAGTAATGATGCTGAAAATTCAGCTTTGATCACAGGAATAAATTACACTTTACTAGATATTCACATAGAAAACAGATGATTTACATTACAATAATATTTCACATAAAATCTGAATTATTCCCGAATTTTGACGGTGTATTCTGATGGATTTTTTTATTATAATTTTTTTAAAAGAATCATAACAAACATTTCTTTTTCTTGCCGGATTAACATTAACAATGATGTGCTTTTGAAACTTAAATGTTCCCAAACATTCAGTGTGTCTGAATCATGTCTGAATATAAAAAAGGGCAAATAAAACTAGGCGATTGTCTAAATATATAAACTCATCATGTAATCGAGATATCTAGATGTGTTTGATCTAGTAACGAGAGGGTTCGCTGGATTACACGCGTACAACCAATCATATTAGAGGAAACTGATGTGATGACGAGTAATCTGTCATGTTCCCTTCTATTAAAACTGTTGTCCTCTGGTGGGCTTCCCTGATCCGAGGCCTGTGGTTAACCGAAGGCAATACCTGGAGTCTGTAATAACTGCTGACCAGCAGGATAGAGGAACACCAGAGATCTTATTCCCGAGGGATCGAGTTTATGAGGGACGAGACGTCAATCAACTCAGAGACTCTTATGCGGTTCAATGAGGTCAGGTGACATTATTAGCCTATACTATTATTAATATTATTATCAAGATGAGCTACACTTCAGACTGCGATTCACCTGAGGATAATATCAGGATAAAGTCAGGTGAGAATCTACCCCAGCACTCTCCTTAAAGTCCCCCTGAGGTGAAACTCCAGCGTTTAATGTTGTTTATGTGTCTATGTGGTGTTTTTAATGTGCTTTAAGACAAACCCTGTGTAAGTTCATAAGTCGACACCATTGCTGAGTATTTCCTCCTTAAAACTGCAGTGAACCAAAGACAGTCTCAAACACACGCTTTGAAATCGCTGGTGTTTCTGACGTCACAAACTACCTTGTAACCAATCAGATCAACGTGTGATCGTCAACCAGTGGATCTCTGAGCTGAGTGAGTGAGTGGAGGCGGGGCTCATTTGCATATTCATAGAACCACGCATACTAAATGAGGCGAGGGTGTCGAGTTACAGTCAAGATATTTTAAGGCATGAAGAAATTCTTTTCAATGAAAAAATGCTTAAATATGTCATTTTGGTGATGAAAGATGAGCTTTATGGGATAAAATGATTGACGACAGGGGAACTTTAAAATACTGTTCTTTAATGAGAATCTATTGCCAAAGCCATATCAAAAACAGTAACATACACCCACGTACACAGCTTTTTTTATTTTACGAAATCTTTCTGAATGACACTGAAATATGATACAATGCAATATGAATACAAACAGACTCTTGATAGTTCAAGCTGATATAGAGACTCTGGCTTGAAGAAGGCAGTGCATGAGCGTCACCACTGTACAACACAATACACCGGCTACAGCCTCGACGTGTTTCAGGTGGAGTACGTGTGTGTGTGTGTGTGTGTCGTGATGATGGTGAGGATATATGTGCAGTAATGATGTGTGTGTGTGTACGTCCCGTCTGCAGTGTTCAGGGCCGGAACGAAGAGGGCCGGAACTTCATCTCAGTGAAGGGAATGGAGAAATCCTTGCCTTTCCACTGCGTCCAGATCACTCCCTGAGGGAACACACACACACACACACACACACACACACACACACACACACACACACACACACACACACACACACACACACACACACACACACACACACACACACACACACTCCTTACAGCGGCATTCATGGTGGTAATCTCATGTAAAATAAAAATGGACTTGCCATATTTTAATAAGAGAAAATTACAGGAAATGTAGCAAGATCTGTGTTAGGTGTAAATCATATGCAATGAGATCAACCACAACAATCAAGAAAGTCAAATGTGCAAATCTAGTAAAGCTGAATGAGTTTCTCCAGCTGTTGGAGCCATTTATACAGAAATAGTTTTTTTCCCCCGCATTGAATTGATGCATCACATCGAAGCACTGATTGATACGGATGTGTCGTCACACACACACACAATCACACACACACACGATGGTTGGTATTGGTGTTGTACAGGCCGTTGAGGTTTGCCTCGTGGCAGTTAGGGTTATACACACACACACACACACACACACACACACACACACACACACACACACACACACACACACACACACACACACACACACACACACACATTCTTGTACATCTATCTTTATGAGGACATTCATTGACACAATGCAATCTCTAGCCGCTTACCCTAACCTTACCCATCACAACTAAGTGCCTAACCCGACCCCTGACCCTAAACCGACCCTTAACCTCATTATAACCTTATCCCTAAAACCAAGTCTTGACCCTCAAACAGGCCTTTAAAGTTGGTATTGGTATTACTGGCACTGCTCTGTCTTGGTTTAGGTCATATCTATCTGGACGCAGTCAGCTTATTCAATTAAAGGA
>NC_138736.1:320000-355828 GCF_965113295.1 Leuciscus leuciscus
CTGAAATTCGGTGGAGACGGGTGTGGAGGAGCTCTTGGCCACACACACACACACACACACACACACAGTACCGGTGCTGAAGTCGGTGGAGACGGGTGTGGAGGAGCTCTTGGCCACACACACACACACACACACACACACACACAACCAGTACCGGTGCTGAAGTCGGTGGAGACGGGTGTGGAGGAGCCCTCGGCCCGCAGGACAGCTGTGTATCGGGAGGACGGGATCAGCCGGCTCAGCTTCAGCTCCGTCACTGTGGGATCGACCGTCACTTCCTGTGAAGAACACACACACACACACACACACACACCCACCATCTTACCACCGCGGCATCACTCACTCATCACTCACTCTAATCACACACTGGGTTTCTGACCTGGATCTCCTGGCCGTCTGTGAAGTAGCTCAGCTTGTAACCAGTGATGGCGGACACAGGTGGTTTCCATGACAACAGTGCAGTGCGAGGCGTCACCTGACTGGCCTTCAGATCACGAGGACCTTCCACTGTTTTACCAGCACCTGAAACATACAGAGGATTCACCTTCAACACAAACAGGTTTCAATGAGAAGCGATGTTTAGAACTATATCTTTATCATTATAGTTATCGTCCTTGGAGTGAACGGGCCTTTAGAGAGCTCATATTCTGCCCTTTTAGTCGTGATGTTGTTTCAGGCTCTACTAGAACAGGTTTTCCTGCTTGAATGTTGATTATTCTCTTCATATTCTCCATTGTTGTGGCTCCTCTCTTCCCAGTCTGTCAGTAACGCTCTGTTTACTTCCTGTCTCTATGAAGCCCTTCCTTCTGAAAAGCACACTGTGCTCTGATTGGTTGGAGCAGTGTGTTGTGATTGGTCGAGCGCTTCGAGTATGCTTGGGAAATGTCCCCCCCCTTACCATAACCGGCAGTTTAACACACTACTAACTAACTCAACCAGGCCCTGCCCCTTTATTCAACCAGGCCCCGCCCCTTTATTCTGCATATGAATTATTATAATGAGGAATATTGTGACGTGTTCGTTCCCGGAAGAAATTTAAGACTACAATGGAGGCGTTTCAGGAGTTCAGAAACACTGACACTGATATAGAGAAGACCTGGAGCGCCTTCAAACAGCAACAGTAAAGAAAGTTGAACAGCAGAATTGGTCCTCTTTAAAGTGATTCTCTACAGCTGAGCGATCTTGAGCAGAACTGATGTTGGACTCCCAGGGATAATCATTACTCGCATTTCCTCAGGGCCAACGGCCAGGGTTTATCGGCCCGCCGAATACCTTGGTCCAAATCTTTAAGTAAACAACAAAAATGGCAACAAACGTCCGCTTTTATCATGTTTGTTTTGCGATCTCACTAGTTTCCAGATTTCTTTCTTCTTATAGTTTTCTGATAAAACTTCCATTTGCTGGTGAAATGATTTGTGTGCCGTTGTTCCAGAGAGAGGTGTTACGGTGTGGTGTGTTGCGGTGTGGAGTGTTACAGTGTGTTACGGTGTGGTGTGTTACGGTGTGTTACGGTGTGTTACGGTGTGTTACGGTGTGGTGTGTTACGGTGTGGTGTGTTACGGTGTGGTGTGTTACGGTGTGGTGTGTTACGGTGTGGAGTGTTACGGTGTGGTGTGTTACGGTGTGTTACGGTGTGTTACGGTGTGGTGTGTTACGGTGTGGTGTGTTACGGTGTGGTGTGTTACGGTGTGTTACGGTGTGTTACGGTGTGTTACGGTGTGGTGTGTTATGGTGTGGAGCTTCTGGCCCGACAGCACAGTGTGTTTTGGGGTCGCTGCTCCAGTCTCGAGGCTATCAGCCACGCCCGCCCGTTTAAAGCCCTGCTTGCACTGGTCCGACAGTGGAAACGCAGCTACTGAGGACAGTACCTCTGACCCATGGTGACCTCTGACCCGTGGTGACCTCTGACCCGTGGTGACCTCTGACCTGTGGTGCTGAAGCTTGCGGTGGCTCTGGAGCTGCTCAGATCTCTCAGTCGGCTCTGGATGCTCACGCTGTACCGGGTCGAGGATCTCAGCGCCTGCAGCTGCTCTTCTGCTGCGTTTCCGGACACTTCCATGGTTATTCCCGAGGCTGATGGAGGGAAACACAGGAGGGTCATCCTTCAGCACTGATGAAAAGTGTGTCTTTCTTTTCTGACAAACCATGAACCACATTTTAGTATCATTTAGAGGGTTTATGCCGAGACAGTGCAGATCTACAGCATACCTGCATCTGAGCTGTACACGATGATGTAACGGTCGACGGTCGCCAGGGCGGGTCTCCATAGCAACAGCGCTTTACTGTCAGTGACGTTTATGACCCGCAGGTCTGTTGGAGGATCAGGCACTGAGGGAAGAGTTGAACAGTCGTTTAGCAGATGCTTTTGGCCTAGCATACACATAACACATTATAGACTTCTATAATTCAATGTTAGGCTGCATAGATTAGGTCAGCCGGAACCGGGAACACTTCCCATAAATCCTGATGTACTCGTTACATCATAAGAAGGATGGCGTCTATGCTAATATTAGTCTCTCTGTTTATCCGACGTCTGCGTTTTCGCAGGTTCGCATTTTTGAGGTTTGCGCAGAGATAACGGATAATCGTTTGCAGCTTCGAACCTCTTTCAGGGAGAGCGTTCTCGAGACACCGGGCAGTGCTGTGTGCGGATGAGCCGGAGCGCGTTAGGGTTTTCTGTTAGAATGGTGTCGTGTTATCGGCCCCTAAGTTAATATCTAATGATCTTCGCAACGGAAATGAATCAATCAAAACTAACTTTATCTGGACAATAATTTTATTCTAGATCTGCTGTAAAGCCTAAACAATCTCTGTTACTGTAATTTCCTATTATCACTGTAAAGCTGCTTTGAAACATCTATATTGTTAAAGCGCTGTATAAATGAAGGAGACTTGACTTGAAATCCAAAAAATGTTCTAGTTATTTTTATACTGTACAACATTTCAACCCACCAAATTAGTTAAAGTATTACCCACCTATACCCACCTAACCCTAGTTGCTGCCTTACATGGACTTGAAACCTTTCACTGATCAGTCTCAGCTCCTCTGTGTGAGGGTTTGTGTAATGAGAGACTCACGGGTGGTCACAGTGTCTGTGATGGGGTCGCTCTCGTCTTGTCCGAGCACTGACGTCACGCTGACCTCGTAGGAGGAGCCGGGAGACACCGGAGTGAGATCCAGACGGAGCGTCTCTGAGTCCACACTGACCGAGACCGGCTCACCTGCCGACACACACACACACACACACACACACACACACACACACACACACACACACACACACACACACACACACACACACACACACACACACACACACACACACACACACACACACACACACACACACACACACACACACACACACACACACACACACACACACACACACACACACACACCTGACCATGAACAGGGAACTAATTACAGCCTCACATTTCTGTCAGCAGGGTTAGTAACAGTGGGTGCTTAAAGTCCCCCTGAAATCAAAAGAGATAATTCATATTTTTTTATGGAATGTGTATATCGGTTCCTTGTAATCTCTAATGACGAGGGCGGGGCTATAACCTGTCACTCACATGAGATCCACCAATAGCAAACCACAACCATACAATCAATTCCACACCCCGCCCACATTTGTTTGAAGCGTTTCACTGGGATATATTTATGGAAGCTTGTTTCCGCCACAGAATAAAACATTTTAAAACATAATTGTGATTTTGTATCTTACAATTGCGTGTTTACATCTCCCTGCCTTTATTTCTCAGAATTGCGTGATATAAAGTCAGAATTGCGTGATATAAACTCACAATTCTTACTTTATAACTCGCAATTGCGACTTTATATCAGGCAATTCTGAAAAAGTCAGAATTGCAAGATGTAAACTTGCAATTGTGAGATAAAACGTCGCAGTTACCTTTTTTATTTTTTATTCTGTGGCGGAAACAAGCTTCCACTGATATACGGCACAATAGGAAAGAAAAAAACTACCGCAATTTCCCTTTCATGCTCAACATTTCATGAAACGTTAATCACCAAGCTCAGGGTCAAAATCAATATTATATGAGTTTTACAGTCTCACAATTTATTCAACCCAAAATCATGCAGTAATAGGGCTGTGGGACTCAAGCTGGCAGTGAATGAATGCGACGTGTGTTTCTAATGCTCTTTTGAAACTGAGGTTTGTGTTACCTTCTTGTACGTGAGTGTGTGTGATCTTGAATCCGGACACCTTGCTCTTGGGTTTGGCCCAGGACACGGTGAAAGAGCTGTCGGTCACATCGCTGAAGACCAGATCCGACGGAGGCTCCGGGCCTGAATGAACATTAAAAACAGGTCAGAAGGAGAAAGAGACAGAGACGGAAAGAAAGAGAAGAAGTTCCCAATAGAGAGTCCTCACAGAAAAGGTCAAGGATAAGGGAGAACAACAAATAAACCAGAGAGATTTAAAGGGAAGAAATGTGAGGTAAAAGAACAAAACCAGAATAAAACATTAAGCAGTTCTTGTTTACTTGCATTCACAACTCTCTGGTCTCTGTGAAAACCCTCACATAAGTCTGCGGGTTATTTCAGGGACAACATGAGTGTATATATGTGCAGTCGAAACATATATACAGTATATAGGCCAAGGCCTATACAGAGTCCACAGAAACCTGGCTGTTAATGACGGACACGAGATCCTGCACAGAAAACACAAGCATGATATTATGATGCTGCTCATTTCAACCTGGAGAGGAGAAGAAAAATGCAAAGACGAAATGAGTGAGGAAGTGAAGGTGAACAGCCGTCAAGTCATTTCATTAACAGAAGCACAGTGTGTGTTGTGTTGGCCAACATGGAGCAGGTTACGTGAGACGAGACCGAGACTGGTGACCACGGCCTTACCCTGATGAAGAACACATGAAGCTCTGACTGAATCTCAGCCTGGATGAGAGAAGATCGGAGCTAATCAATATGTGCTTGTTATTAGATTACCGTCTGCAAAAAATCATTTTGGCTGATCCCTCAGTTTGTAAAGATGAACAAAATCATATGTACAGTGTTGCATTTGCCCAGGTTTAAAAGCAGAAATGTGAAGTTTGCGTTTTTGTTACACCATCAAATAAAGAATTATGTTTGAGAGAACTGCCAATCCTGGAAGATGAACTGAACAACATTACTGAAAATTCTAGAATAAAAATAGCATCCTTATGTGTGTATTTACCTCAAATCTAATGGAATCATCATGCAAGCTGTTTATATTGATTTTACACTGTTATTTCACACACAACATGTGATCAATTCAGTTTGATTTGTCTTCATTTTTACAAACAGAAGGACAAGCTGAAATTATTTTGGTAATCATTAGCAGATGCTGTTTTTAAACCCAGAGTATGAACTAAATAAATTGTTGCATTGATCAGTAGTAGCTCTCATATTCGAAATTAAAAAAAAGATAAATTAAAAAAATGTCATGTTAAATTAATTCAACTTAGCACTGATACACTACGGCCGTAATAGTTAAAGTGTATTTGTATAATCTAATGTTAATGTTAGTTATGAACAGTTAGTTATTACCAAATGAATGAGACAATGTTAAGGTGAAACTATTGAACAACTCTTTTTTTGTTCTGTTGATATTCAAGACACACATTTGCCTGACGAGACAGTGTGTAGACGGACATACACATTACATAATAGACATCATTATTTAGCTTGCTTGCTTTTTAACTCTTTCCCTGCCAGAATTTTTATTTAAAAATGCGGCTTTTTTCATCATTTCATGGCCCCAGAATATTTTGTTGTATGAATATCGGAACAGAGCCTCTGCTTTAAAAAAAATAAAAATGAAAAATCTAGCTTTATGCATTATTTTTATCAACACTTGAATGTGGGTAATAAAAAAAGTAAAATTTTTAACAAAAATGTAGTCAAAGTCTTCAGAACGATGATCGAACAGAGATGGAGTCGGTCGAGTCCATCAACACCTCAAAGCTTCAGTCGTCAACTCTTCCTGGCTCAACATTTCATTCATTACGCAGTTTTAAATTTATAGCTGGTTAATGTTTGATGATTGAGTTATTTTACAAGTGTGTCAGCAACATCTGTTTCTCTGATTCTCTTTCAGAAGATGTGTGATAGCGCCCCCTACCGTATAACAGTGAGAACACGGATAGCCAGAAGATTCTGTCAATGGCAGGGAAAGAGTTAATGTGCTCAGTATGTCCACACACACTGTCCACAAAAGACCAAATGCACAGGGTTAGCACTGAGAACAAAGTGTAACACTCACACATTTATTAACATTTACACACTGCATGAATTTTAATCAAATCTTTGCTTTGATTAAAAGCTCCTGATGGCCAAGAGTGTACGGGACACGTAACAGCATGGAAAGCAACAGTGCTAAGCAGTAAAACTGAAGATATCCACTCACAGCATTTACAGATTAAGGTTTAGCAGTGTTGGCTTCTGGTTTTGTGTACCTGTATGAATGATGAGGTTGTGAGTTTTGGAGCGAAACGCGGGTCCCTTCCCAAAGATGGACACAGAGTACTGGGTCCGCGGGCTGAGATTGGTCATGTGGTGCGAGCGGGCAGATCCCGGGAGAACCGTGGTCATGTTTCCTACACTCTTCCTCATCTCTGCACTCCGGACATTGGGAACGGGTTCATGGACTGCAGCTTTTCCTTTGCTCAAACTATTTCTCTTGGCTGCTGTCGTCCCATCATCTACTTCTTCCTCGCCGTTTCTCTCATCAGCCTCTTCGTCTTTTTCCATCTCATCCTTTTCTTTGTTTTCTGGTCCGAGCTCAGTTTGAGTGATTATGAAGTGTTTGAACTTTTCCTTGGGAGCATCCCACGTCAGATCAACCCCCGTAGACGAAGCGTTGTTGACCCGCACATGCTCAACGGAGCCGTCTGATTCGCTCAACACATATTCCTGAGTCTCATTATCCGTTTCCATTAGATAGTCTGTGGAAAAAGAGCTATCAGAGTTTCCTTTTCCATACGGACTGATGTTTGGGCCCACTTGAGTGGTACTACTGTGTTTTATTTGGGAATGTGTGCCGGCGGCCCCATTGGTCCTGTTGATTCCTGCATTTGGTCTAATCCTAACTCTAGTGTTATTCTCAATAGCCGAGGTTAAGGCAGGTTTCACAGGTCGGACAGGACTGAATTGACTGATGGTCCTGTTGTTCCTCATAATGGGTTTTGAAGGAAAAGCTCGTCTCATGGGTCCTCGGGAAGGGTGTTGAGGTGGCTCTAGAACGGGCCTTGTACGGTTCTGAAAAGAATTGACATTGGGACGACGAGGAAGGGAACCCCTGAAAGGCGTCCGACGAAACGGCATCACATTTGAGGCTTCAATGCCTGTGTTTTTTATTGCAGAGTCTTGTTTCGAGAGGACTTTGACTGGTAATGGAGATGTGTTCGGGAGTTCAGGAGTTGATTCCTGTGTTTCTCTCGTGGCTGGAAATCTTGAATTTGACACTTTCGTCTCTACAAGGGCTTCTTTTGGAGAACCGGAGGCAATTGAACTCCAAGATGGACGCTTCTCTTTTTGCGCCTCTAAAGATGATGACGAGTACGTCGACCTGAAAAGTGTGTGTTTTGGCCTAGTTGGCGGTCTGGGAATGGACAGTGAAGATGCCTGTATAGTGTTTCTTCTCGCTGCTCGTTCTGCTGTCGGCTGGGGTCTCGCCGTATGTGGACTCCCTGTCTCAGGTCGTGCTGATGTGGAGACGTGAGGAGATGTGCTGGTGAAGGACAGTGTCGTCTCAGGACGTCTCGTTGAATAGGGAGTTGCATTCGCATTATTTTCATCCACCTCTTCATCAACTTCCACTTCTCCTTCTTGCTCCTTCACACTCCTCCTGGCCTCAGAAGTCTCCGCTTTAGGTTTAGTCTCGTCCATGTCATTGACTGTAGACTCGCCCGTCAGAAGTTTGTGTAAGAGCTCGTTTCCGTTTACATGGCCAACTATAACGCTCAGGTTTTTCAACAGCACATTGCCATCGGACATGTTCCCATGTATCCTCCTGTACCCGACCAGAACCTTCCGGACACATTTTGTCCCATTGACATAGGCTGTCAGGTTTTTTTCTGTTGTGATTGTTGGCTCTTCGGTTGTGAAAGGCAGTGGGGTGGACGTGAGTTTGTGAACGCTGGATCTCGTGGTCTCGACAGATTCCACTCTAAACATGGTTTCGATGTTTCCCTTCTGAGATCTTGTCTCTTTCATTGTCAGTTCCAAAGGTTTGCCACCAGAAACAGGATAAGCCGAGTCGACATTCGGTCTCTGTGGAAACCGTGTTATTGATCGATTTGAAGAAGGCACAACGATTCCCCCTTTCACTCCAATCTGGGAGGAATTGAAATGTTTTATTCCTGGACTATAAGGTCTTCTTGTGATTTCTGGCAGTGTGCCGGGTTTGGGAAGCATCCCATTCATTCTCACGGGCAGTGGTCTTTTCTGCCCTGGTCTAAGAAGTACGCCTGGTTTGAGTCTGCTGGTATTCCCTGTTCTTTCTGAATTTTCAACCTTTCCTTTAGTCACCTGGCCGCTCAGCGCTTGCTTTCGCAGGAAGAGTGTTGTGTTTGTGAACCTCTGTGTCTTTTCTCTGTTGTTTCCAGGCTCCACGTCTACCTGCACGTTCCCCGTCCTCATGGTCATCCTGGTTTCAGGCACTGAGACATTCCCTAAAGGCACGAATCAAGTGTAAAATTTGGTTGCAAAATTAACTCTAACCGGCCCAGCTGCAAATGGAAATCCTGTTAATAGAAAGGTGGTGTTAATGCAACAGGTTAGGTCAGTTTCGATTCTGGCATTCGGGTTCCAGTAAATGCAGCATCAGGTCCACTTTTAGTCCTATAGAAAACTGGGGAGGTTTTTATTTTCTGCAAGAAAGAAGAAGGGTCAAAGCTACCTGAAGAAATAGAAAATGTGGCATTGCTGGTTAGAGTGAAGGTTGTGTGTGTCGGGGGGAAACATTCTTCACAATAAAACAGAGGAGAAAATGTTCCAGTCATGCACATTTACATGAGGCGCTTCTCTGTTAAACAAAACTCTTTGCCTCGCCACAAATAAAACTCAATTCCAATAGCCTGGACATTTCCAGAGTGAGGTCACTGGTTTGTAAAGACTGGTCTATACACGATCAGTGTGGGGCTCGTCTGAATTCACATCATCTGGTGGCTATAAATATGTTTTACTCTATGATGACTTTTCCTTATACTCTCATTACCTGTTAGTCCTGCTGTACCTTTAACGCTTGACATGCGAAGGGGCCTGGATTCATATCCTGACCAAATATCAGCGCTTTCATTAGTCGCTAAATACCAGCATTTGATTGTCAAACATTCCCAATTTCTGAATTGTCAGATACAACATCTGGTAAAAATATTAACACAATGCAGACATACATTAAACAAAGTATGTTCATAAGTGCCCAAGTTGTATGGCTTGCTTACGGAGTACAAATTTCATTAATTTAGAAATCATATTTGTTGGCCCGTAGCTGGACAGATGACTAACACTGGGCTGTGTGATGTCATTGTGTGATGTCATTGTGTGATGTCATTGTATGTTGGTCAGTATCGCTCACAGCCTTTCCGTTGCTGTTTTCCATCTACCAATTACTCGTTTACAAATGAAGCACTGGTTACAGGGAAAACTAAACACCCAGATCAGATGATCAGACTTTTTTCTTTTGCTTACTTATAACAAAATTCCTTCCATTCCATTTCAACAAAAAGACCTTCTTAAAAGGATTTCAATGTCATTTACTGGAGAAACACAATGACAGAAGATATTAAGTCTTGTTTTCTGAAAATATTCGTTTGTGCTTAAAACAAGAAGGTTTTGACCGTCCACAACTCTTTATATCTGCTCATGTTAAAGACATTTTGCTTTAATGTTAGCTGTAATGGGTTTGAAGTCACACTGCCATGTTCCCCATCATTCTGTGAGCTGTTAATAAGAATGTATGTTCAGTTTCACGCTATAATTGATCGCCCTGAGACTCACCAGGAGTGGCCTGTACGGTTGCTGGCCGGCTCCGAACACCGTCTCTCTCCGCCACTACTGAGATGTCATACAAGCGTCCCGGTTGCAAGCCCTGGATCCGGGCCGAATCCCTCTCCGGCGGCAGGATCATTTCCGGGCGTCTGACGGATCCTTCTGTCTGATTGGCTGCAACGGAGAGGACGTACCTGTCTATCTCCCCCTGCGCCTTCTCCCATTGGACAACCACTGATGTGGTGCTTGTCTTCACAACGTGCAAGTCTTTCGGCCCGGAGATCACTGTCCACAAATGAATGAATCACTAGTTAAAAACCTACTAAAAAGGCTGGGTTTCACTTTATTGTGATGGTCCCTTTAACAGATTCTGTTGTCTATAAGTAACATTGCACCTACATGTCTACTAACTCTCATTACAGTATTAGTAGAGTATTAGTAGACTGGTAGCGTTAGGGTTAGAATAAGTTGACATTATTATTATAATTAAGCATTTTATTTATAGGCACCTTTCTTGACACTCAAGGTCACCATACATCATCAACCAGACAATAACAATATTTAAGTAAAAACAATGAAATACAATAAAATTAAAAAAGACAATGCATTTGTGGTCAGAGGGAGTAAGCTATTCTAAACAGAAGGGTTTCGATTTGGATTTAAAATGTGAGAGGGAATCAGTATTGTATGATCATACAAGTGTGTACAACTACAGACATGTACTTGCAAAGTTACTTATAGTCAGTAGAATCTCTGTTGGAGGAACATCACAATAAAGAGTTAGCAGATAGTAAGCACTCTACTAATACTCTAATGAGAGTTAGTTGACGTGTAGATGCGAAGTTACTTATAGTTAGTAGAATGTCTAAAGTGGACCATCAAAATAAAGTGCTCCCTACGGTTGTGTTTGCATAGACTCACATGTGGTGAACTGTGTTGTGCTCTCGGTTCCCATCATGCCATCCTTCTCTCCAGTGAGACTGACCATATACTCCTGACCGGCGGCCAGTCCAACCTGAGTGAATGTGTTCAGTCTTCCGCTGATCCGGGAGATTATTTTCTGATCCGTTTCTTTCTGTGGAGAGAGAGAGTGACTTGAGAATCAGGGCGTCCACATGAACAGGCCAAAACAAGCTGCAAAATATTCATTGCATTTATACTGATATTTGCAATATGTTGTGTTCCTTATTTAAGGTGAATATACTAATATTCAGCCTGTTGTTCATTTACCGCTGTGATACAAAACATCTATAGAGTGACTTCATTTATAGATTAGATTTTTGTGCTGAAAAACAAGACAGAAACTGAGGAAAAACATATATATATTTTTTGCAGTGTATGAACAATGACAGTTTTTCCACCATAAATAATGATTCTGTCAGTAATTGACACAATCCCGTCTCAGAAAGTCACGGCTTAAGAAAGTAAAGAGTTTTCCTGTGGTAATTCCTGCTTGATGACGGAGTTCCTGAGTTACATTTCAGTGATACATTCATTAGCTAAAGGCAGCCAATATTTACAGATTATTAAGGCTAGAGTAATATTTAGCTCATATATTGGCAGAGCCTCTCTCCAGCTCTTTATTAGCCCTGAATTCAGTTTCAGTCCTCATTGCAAGTTTGCTGGTGTTCTCCAGGCTTCTTTCTTATAATAACCATAATTGGGTCCAGCTGAGATCCGGTGTGTCTACAGCTTATCTAAAGACACCGAGCAGGTTATTATAGTGTTGGTTATTATAGCCTGTGTTGGTTATTATAGCCTGTGTTGGTTATTATGCCCTGTGTTGGTTATCATAGTCTGTGTTGGTTATTATAGCATAGGTTGGTTATTATAGCCTGTGTTGGTTATTATAGCCTGTGTTGGTTATTATAGTCTGTGTTGGTTATTATAGTCTGTGTTGGTTATTATAGTCTGTGTTGGTTATTATAGCCTAGGTTGGTTATTATAGCCCGTGTTGGTTATTATAGCCCGTTGGTTATTATAGCCTGTGTTGGTTATTATAGCCTGTGTTGGTTATTATAGCCTGTGTTGGTTATTATAGCCTGTGTTGGTTATTATAGCCTGTGTTGGTTATTATAGCCTGTGTTGGTTATTATAGCCTGTGTTGGTTATTATAGCCTGTGTTGGTTATTATAGCCTGTGTTGGTTATTATAGCCTGTGTTGGTTATTATGGCCTGTGTTGGTTATTATAGCCTGTGTTGGTTATTATAGCATAGGTTGGTTATTATAGCCTGTGTTGGTTATTATAGCCTGTGTTGGTTATTATAGCCTGTGTTGGTTATTATAGTCTGTGTTGGTTATTATAGCCTGTGTTGGTTATTATAGCCTGTGTTGGTTATTATAGTCTGTGTTGGTTATTATAGCCTGTGTTGGTTATTATAGCCTGTGTTGGTTATTATAGCCTGTGTTGGTTATTATAGCCTGTGTTGGTTATTATAGCCTGTGTTGGTTATTATAGCCTGTGTTGGTTATTATGGCCTGTGTTGGTTATTATAGCCTGTGTTGGTTATTATAGCCTGTGTTGGTTATTATAGTCTGTGTTGGTTATTATAGTCTGTGTTTGTTATTATAGTCTGTGTTGGTTATTATAGTCTGTGTTGGTTATTATTATAGCCTGTGTTGGTTATTATAGTCTGTGTTGGTTATTATAGTCTGTGTTGGTTATTATAGCCTGTGTTGGTTATTATAGCCTGTGTTGGTTATTATAGTCTGTGTTGGTTATTATAGCCTGTGTTGGTTATTATAGCCTGTGTTGGTTATTATAGCATAGGTTGGTTATTATAGCCTGTGTTGGTTATTATAGCCTGTGTTGGTTATTATAGCCTGTGTTGGTTATTATAGCCTGTGTTGGTTATTATAGTCTGTGTTGGTTATTATAGTCTGTGTTGGTTATTATTATAGCCTGTGTTGGTTATTATAGTCTGTGTTGGTTATTATAGCCTGTGTTGGTTATTATAGCCTGTGTTGGTTATTATGGCCTGTGTTGGTTATTATGGTCTGTGTTAGTTATTATAGCCTGTGTTGGTTATTATAGCCTGTGTTGGTTATTATAGTCTGTGTTGGTTATTATAGCCTGTGTTGGTTATTATAGCCTGTGTTGGTTATTATGGCCTGCGTTGGTTATTATGGCCTGTGTTGGTTATTATGGCCTGCGTTGGTTATTATAGTCTGTGTTGGTTATTATAGCCTGTGTTGGTTATTATAGCCTGTGTTGGTTATTATTGTCTAAGTCTGTGTTGGTTATTATTATAGTCTGTGTTGGTTATTATAGCCTGTATTGGTTATTATGGCCTGTGTTGGTTATTATGGCCTGTGTTGGTTATTATGGCCTGTGTTGGTTATTATAGCCTGTGTTGGTTATTATAGCCTGTGTTGGTTATTATAGCCTGTGTTGGTAATTATAGTCTGTGTTGGTTATTATAGCCTGTGTTGGTTATTATAGCCTGTGTTGGTTATTATGGCCTGCGTTGGTTATTATAGCCTGTGTTGGTTATTATGGCCTGCGTTGGTTATTATAGTCTGTGTTGGTTATTATAGCCTGTGTTGGTTATTATAGCCTGTGTTGGTTATTATAGTCTAAGTCTGTGTTGGTTATTATTATAGTCTGTGTTGGTTATTATAGCCTGTATTGGTTATTATGGCCTGTGTTGGTTATTATGGCCTGTGTTGGTTATTATGGCCTGTGTTGGTTATTATAGCCTGTGTTGGTTATTATAGCCTGTGTTGGTTATTATAGCCTGTGTTGGTTATTATAGTCTGTGTTGGTTATTATGGCCTGTGTTGGTTATTATGGCCTGTGTTGGTTATTATAGCCTGTGTTGGTTATTATAGCCTGTGTTGGTTATTATAGCCTGTGTTGGTTATTATAGCCTGTGTTGGTTATTATAGCCTGTGTTGGTTATTATAGTCTGTGTTGGTTATTATAGCCTTTGCTGGTTATTGACCGTCATTGTTGTCCGGCAGCTGTTCTGTGATGTCATCTTTGTTTTTGAGCATGTTTACGGTTCCCTAGCAACAAGCATCCCACATCTGTCTCTCTTTCTCTGTAACTTCTGATGGCTTTTTTCTTTCCCTGCATGAACTCTCTCTCTCTCTCTCTGGTCACTGTCATTTCCTCCTCTTTATTCCTCTGACACATCCGTCTAATTCTCTCCATCGTTCTTACACCCTCCCATTCATGTTTTGTATGGTAGAAATGTGCCTTTTCTGCATTTTTCATTGTGTTTTCAGTGTAACTGTTACTGATAGCATTTTCAAACATCTGTTCTTTACAGTGTTTCCTTTGCTCTCTGTCTCTCTAGTATGTAATGTTATGACGACCAGTGAGCGAAGGCCAATAAACATCAGTTTTATTGTTGTAGGTGTGGTCGCTGATCTGAGTTTGGTCGAGGAATCTGAGGATGTGAACGTTTCTCACAGTTCTGCTATGAGAATGAAACAAAGTGACTGCACTTGCTGAAAAATCACATTATGAGTTTCACACGGACAGATAAATGTATAGAGGAGAACAAAAGTCTGAGAGCATTAATGAACGTGACCGAATAATTGACCGACCAACAAACAGACCAACCAACCAACTAACTGACCGAGCAACTGACCGACCAATCAACTAACCAACTAACCGACCAACTAACTAACTGACCGAGCAACTATCCGACTGACCAACCAATCAACTAACCAACTAACCGACCAACTAACTGACCGTCCAATCAACTAACCAATTAACCGACTAACTATCCGACAGACCAACCAACCAACTAACTGACCGACCAATCAACTAACCAACTAACCAGGCAACTAACTAACTGACCGAGCAACTATCCGACTGACCAACCAATCAACTAACCAACTAACCGACCAACTAACTGACCGACCAATCAACTAACCAACTAACCGACCAACTAACCGACCAACTAACTGACCGACCAATCAACTAACCAACTACCCGACCAACTAACTGACCGACCAATCAACTAACCAACTAACCGATCAACTAACTGACCAACCAATCAACTAACCAACTAACCGACCAACTAACTGACCGACCAATCAACTAACCAACTAACCGACCAATCAACTAACCAACTAACCGACCAACTAACTGACCAACCAATCAACTAACCAACTAACCGACCAACTAACTGACCGACCAATCAACTAACCAACTAACTGACCAACCAATCAACTAACCAACTAACCGACCAACTAACTGACCGACCAATCAACTAACCAACTAACCGACCAACTAACTAACCAGAATCAAGCATTCGAAAGTGCTGTGGTATTAATTTTGCATTACTTTCTGTCAGAAACTAGGGATGAACAACTATTAAAATTCTGCCTGATACTAATTAGCCAATGTTTATTTTCATGAAATGGTTAATAACAAATAAATGTTCATTAATGAATTCTACAGTATTTGCCAATAATAATTAATAATAAAGTGTTTATTAAATAATTAAATAATTAATAATTTTAATAATTTTATGCAAAGTTAGGCCTCACAACAATATAGATTATGAAAAACTGATATTCATTTACCAGTGTTATTAAACTATAAATGTATTTCAAGATGAACTTAAACTGAGCATTAGATAATAGCAAAGTACATCTAAATGTGAATACAGGGGAAATTAATTAGGCACAGGCAATTAAATACCCATTATTAGCTGATATATATCCAATATCAAGTGATGCCAACATATAAAAACATTTCTAATCGGCTCTAATATCTAATAAGCAACACGATGCTGACAGAATCATCACGAGTCTGTTTGATTACTAGGCCTGAAGTCTGTAGAGCTGCGGATTAGACTGAAGCGCTTCAAATACTATTGCATGCAGAAATAAGAGTTCCAGCATGTTTTCAGCATATTTGTGCATTAACATCACAGTTTGTTCCTGAAGCTGCACTCATCGATAGCGCTTACATCACCACAGCACAATTACTGACAGAACCAGGCCATCAAACTCAGCTGAAGCATCACTTCAAGACCAGCAGTGATCATAGCCAGCGCTCCTGGGAAACGGCAGACATCCATCAGTCGTCGGTGTGTGTTTCATTCACACCGGAAACACAAGGTCAGGCTCATGTGGAGTGGAAGCTTGAAGCCACAGCGAATTACTCTAAACTGAAAGGATTTTGCAAGCAAAAAGTGACAGTGCCCGTAATGAATCACAGATCAGCATAGTTTGCGTCGCATCACATTTGCTGTGCATTGATAGGTTCACAAAACACTGAAATGAAGTTCCCATAACGTTGAGACGACTGACTGAGCGCTGATGTTGACTCGTGCGGTGTGTGTGTGTTCTGTGGCTCCCTGTAAAGTGTGTGATCGTGTGTGTTGGGCTGAGATGGGCACTAAACATTCATACGGCTGTAAATCAAAGCTGGATTTCTGTCCAAAGCTCATAGCTTGTTTTTCCATTGCCAGATTGAGCTCATTTTATGTCTGTGTAAAAATTAATTTGTTTTTCCTTTGGAAAAGATACTCGGCCAGATTTAAGTTCGGGCTGCTGTGGGAGCCGTAAAATACTTTGTGTACCTGACATTATCAGAAGAGGAGAAAACACTGATTCTCATTTATGGGTTTGCAGTCAAAAAAACCCCCCAAAAAACTGAGATATTAATTAAATCAAAAAGTTTGTTTGACTGTCCAGCAAATGATGCACAAATCCTTTAAAATTTCAATTTAATTGGGTTTAAATAATAATATAGTTTAAATGATATATAATTTTCCACATTCCATTATTTTATTGCCATATTTTCTGTATTAAATGCATACACTGCAAAAAAGTATGTTCTTCCTCAGTGTTTCTGTCTCGTTTTCCAGAGCAAATATCTCAACATTCTTAAATCAAGAGACATTTACTGGAGAAGAAGCAGCATGACTGAAGATATTAAAATCAATCAAACTGAAGTGAGTTTGTGCTTAAAACAAGAACTAATATCTGTCAGTGGAGTCAGAAAAATAATCTAGTTTTTCCTTTGAATGAAGTTTATTTTTCTGACTCTGATAGATTTACTGAACAGCTCAAACTCACTTCATTTTCATGTAAAAAAAAAAAAAAAAAACCCAAAATCATTAAAATGAAGTGAGTTTGTGCTTAAAACAAATATCTGTCAGTGGAGTCAAAAAGTCACCAACTTAAAAAAAAAAAAAAATCAGAAAACAAGACTTAATATTTTACATAATTTTGCTTATCCAGTAAATGTATCTTGATTTAAAAATGATTATATATTTGCGCTGGAAAACAAGACATAAACGCTGAGGAAGAAAATCATTTTTGCAGTGTATTTATCTGAATTTTTTTTTTTTTTATCTGATCTCATCCTTAAAATGACTAATAAAAGATATAGGGCTGAAACTGATTTTATATTGATTGGATCGATAGAAAGAAAGTCAAGTTCATCCTTCATCTTAAAATCTATTGATATTTGCTATTATTGTTGATTTGTTATTATTGTTGTTACATGCAGGTGTGTGTGTGTGTGTAAACTACTGGACCAGGTCTCAGGTAGGTGTGTGTGTGTGTGTGTGTGTGTGTGTGTGTGTGTGTGTGTGTGTGTGTGTGTGTGTACGTGCCGTGCTGGTGAAGCTGATGAGGAAGGTGTGTGTGTGTGTGTGTGTGTGTGTGTGTACGTACCGTGCTGGTGAAGCTGATGAGGAAGGTGTGTGTGTGTGTGTGTGTGTGTGTGTGAGAGAGAGAGAGAGAGAGAGAGAGAGAGAGTGTGTGTGTGTGTGTGTGTGTGTGTGTGTGTGTGTGTGTGTGTGTGTGTGTACGTACCGTGCTGGTGAAGCTGATGAGGAGTGTGTGTGTGTGTGTGTGTGTGTGTGTGTGTGTGTGTGTGAGATAGAGTGTGTGTGTGTGTGTGTATGTACGTACCGTGCTGGTGAAGCTGATGAGGAAGGTGTGTGTGTGTGTGTGTGTGTGTGTGTGTGTGTGTGTGTGTGTGTGTGTGTGTGTGTGTGTGTGTGTGTGTGTGTGAGTGTGTGTGTGTGTGTGTGTGTGTGTGTGTGTGTGTGTGTGTGTGTACGTACCGTGCTGGTGAAGCTGATGAGGAAGGTGTGTGTGTGTGTGTGTGTGTGTGTGTGTGTGTGTGTGTGTGTGTGTGTGAGAGAGAGAGAGAGAGAGAGAGAGAGAGAGAGAGAGAGAGAGAGAGAGAGAGAGTGTGTGTGTGTGTGTGTGTGTGTGTGTGTGTGTGTGTGTGTGTGTGTGTGTGTACGTACCGTGCTGGTGAAGCTGATGAGGAAGGTGTGTGTGTGTGTGTGTGTGTGAGAGTGTGTGTGTGTGTGTGTGTGTGTGTGTGTGTGTGTGTGTGTGTGTACGTACCGTGCTGGTGAAGCTGATGAGGAAGGTGTGTGTGTGTGTGTGTGTGTGTGTGTGTGTGTGTGTGTGTGTGTGTGTGTGTGTGTGTGAGAGAGAGAGAGAGAGAGAGAGAGAGAGAGAGAGAGAGAGAGAGAGTGTGTGTGTGTGTGTGTGTGTGTGTGTGTGTGTGTGTGTGTGTGTGTGTGTACGTACCGTGCTGGTGAAGCTGATGAGGAAGGTGTGTGTGTGTGTGAGAGTGTGTGTGTGTGTGTGTGTGTGTGTACGTACCGTGCTGGTGAAGCTGATGAGGAAGGTGTGTGTGTGTGTGTGTGTGTGTGTGTGTGTGTGTGTGTGTGTGTGTGTGTGTGTGTGTGTGTGTGTGTGTGAGAGAGTGTGTGTGTGTGTGTGTGAGAGAGAGAGAGAGAGAGAGAGAGAGAGAGAGAGAGAGAGAGAGAGAGAGAGAGAGAGAGAGAGAGAGAGAGAGAGAGAGAGAGAGTGTGTGTGTGTGTGTGTGTGTGTGTGTGTGTGTGTACGTACCGTGCTGGTGAAGCTGATGAGGAAGGTGTCGTACTGCACCGCTGCTGGACTCCAGGACAGTGTGACGGAGGACTCAGAGATGTTTCTGGTGCTGAGACGAGACACGGCCGACAGCGCTGGAGAAAACACACACATGAATTCGTTCTGATGAATTCGGTTCGAGAGTAGAGATAAAATCCCGAGGCACACACGCAGACTAGCACACACACGCAAGGTCTCTCGCTCCCTCTCTCTGCCGTGCGCGCGCTACGCTTGCGCGCTCTTGCTTCCGGGAGATTTTAACTGATCTGCGGGCATCACGGAGCCGCTATCAATATGCGGGAGACTCCCGGAACTTCCGGGAGACTTGGGATGTCTGACAGAGCATCCGGAAAGTATTCACAGCACTTCACCTTTTCCACATTTTGTTATGTTACAGGACTACTGGACTACTGTAATGGTCTCCTGGCTGGTCTTCCAGCATCACTGTCAATCCTCTGCAACTGATCCAGATGCTGCAGCTAGAGTGGTCTTGAACGAGACGAAGAGAGCACACATCACTCCTCTCCTCACTACACTGCACTGGTTTCCAACAGCCGCTCGCATCAAGTTCAAGTCACTGACGTTTGTCTACAGAACAACCACTGGCTCTGCTCCCTTTTCCCTAAACTCATTACTTCAGACCTACGTGCCATCCAGAACCCAGCGCTCTGCAAGTGAACGCCGTCTTGTGGTGCATCATCTCAAAGAGGCACTAAATCTCTTTCTCTGACCTTCACTGACCTTCACCTGGACTGTTCCCTGCTGGAGGAATGATCTAACTCAACCAGAGCGGATGAGTCCGGGGACATTCTCAAGAAACGGCTGAAGATGCATCTTTTTCGACAACACTTGATCCATTAATACCAACACTTTATCTTCTATTCTATATCTATTATCTTAAAAAAAAAGAAAAAAAGTGCACATACTGCGTCAGAGTTGTTATCTGGGCTGTGTGCTGAGGGTCGTTGTCCTGTTAGAAGATGAACCATCGCCACAGTCTGAGGTCCAGAGCAGGTTTTCATCATGGATGTCTCTGTACATTCATCTTTCCCTCGATCCTGACGAGTCTCCCGGTTCCTCATCTTTCCATCGATCCTGACGGGTCTCCCGGTTCCTCATCTTTCCCTCGATCCTGACGAGTCTCCCGGTTCCTCATCTTTCCCTCGATCCTGATGAGTCTTCTAGTTCCTCATATTTCCCTCGATCCTGACGAGTCTCCCGGTTCCTCATCTTTCCATCGATCCTGACGAGTCTCCCGGTTCCTCATCTTTCCCTCGATCCTGACGGGTCTCCCGGTTCCTCATCTTTACCTCGATCCTGACGGTTCTCCCAGTCCCTCATCTTTCCCTCGATCCTGACGAGTCTCCCGGTTCCTCATCTTTGCCTCGATCCTGACAAGTCTCCCGGTTCCTCATCTTTCCCTCGATCCTAACGAGTCTCCCGGTTCCTCATCTTTCCCTCGATCCTGACGAGTCTCCCGGTTCCTCATCTTTCCCTCGATCCGGACTAGTCTCCCGGTTCCTCATCTTTCCCCTCGATCCTGACGAGTCTCCCAGTTCCTCATCTTTCCCTCGATCCTGACGAGTCTCCCAGTTCCTCATCTTTCCCCCGATCCTGACGAGTCTCCCTGTTCCCCATCTTTCCCTCAATCCTGACGAGTCTCCCTGTTCCCCATCTTTCCCTCAATCCTGACGAGTCTCCCTGTTCCCCATCTTTCCCTCGATCATGACAAGTCTCCCTGTTCCTCATTTTTCCCTCAATCCTAACGAGTCTCCCTGTTCCCCATCTTTCCCTCAATCCTGACGAGTCTCCCTGTTCCCCATCTTTCCCTCGATCCTGACTAGTCTCCCAGTTCCTCATCTTTCCCCCGATCCTGACTAGTCTCCCAGTTCCTCATCTTTCCCCGATCCTGACGAGTCTCCCAGTTCCTCATCTTTTCCTCAATCTTGATGAGTCTCCCAGTTCCTCATTTCCCCATCTTTCCCTCGATCCCAATGAGTCTCCCTGTTCCTCATCTTTCCCTCGATCCTGACGAGTCTCCCAGTTCCTCATCTTTCCCTCGATCCTGACGAGTCTCCCGGTTCCTCATCTTTCCCTCGATCCTGACGAGTCTCCCGGTTCCTCATCTTCCTCGATCCTGACGAGTCTTCCGGGTCTCCCAGTTCCTCATCTTTCCCTCGATCCTGACGAGTCTCCCAGTTCCTCATCTTTTCCTCCATCTTGACGAGTCTCCCAGTTCCTCATCTTTCCCTTGATCTTGACGAGTCTCCCGGTTCCTCATCTTTCCCTCGATCCTGACGAGTCTCCCGGTTCCTCATCTTTTCCTCAATCTTGACGAGTCTCCCAGTTCCTCAGTTCCCCATCTTTCCCTCGATCCCAATGAGTCTCCCTGTTCCTCATCTTTCCCTCGATCCTGACGAGTCTCCCAGTTCCTCATCTTTCCCAGTTCCTCATGAATATGGACTTGTTTTGTTTGAGAAAGGTCTCCAACATGTGTTAAAACGTATAAGGGTCATTGGAACCAATAGTTTAGGGGACCATTTCTTTGTTAAAGCTTTACTTTACTGTGTTATATTAAAGTGTCCTGTCCTTGAGAGAAAGAACGTATTATATTGATGTTTTGAGAGGACTCCAGTTTACAGTTAGAGCCTGGCCAAATCCAACCTTGGAAAAGCCCTTCTCCCCCGATCGCTCAACTCTAGGAGGAGTCCTGGTGGTTTCACACTTCTTCCATTTACGGATGATGGAGGCCACTGTGCTCATTGGGAACTTCAATGCTGCAGAAAGTTTTCTGTACCCTTCCCCAGATCTGTGCCTCGATACTATCCTGTCTCGGAGCTCTACAGACAATTCCTTGGACTTCATGGCTTGGTTTGTGCTCTGACATGCACTGTTAACTGTGGGACCTTATATAGACAGGTGTGTGCCTTTCCAAATCATGTCCAATCAGCTGAAGTCACCACAGGTGGACTCCAATCAAGTTGTAGAAACATCTCAAGGATGACAAGTTAAAACTGGAGATGCACCTGAGCTCAATTTTGAGTGTCATGGCAAAGGCTGTGAATACTTATGTACATGTGATTTTTTAAAAAACATTTTTTATAAATTTGCAAAGATTTCAAACAAACTTCTTTCAAGTTGTCAGTATGGGGTATTGCTTGTAGAATGTTGAGGAAAATAATTCATTTCATCCATTTTGGAATAAGGCTATAACATAACAAATTGTGGAAAAAGTGAAGTGCTGTGAATACTTTCAGGATGCACTGTATGTACGTTTATACTTACTAGTTGTTTTTAAAATGTGCGCCATTCAAAAAGGAATGTTCCAGTAATGTTTGTAAAATGATAAAATGGAAACTCCCATGTTTTTTGCTAACCTTTACATAAACAAGAAAAATTGTCACATACTGTGATGTTGAAAGAAAAACTACTATGAACCCAGCTAACAAAAAATGTTCTAATAATGTTTTGCTAATGTTCCATAACTAATGTAAGTTATGAAAACTTTATTTCTGAAAATGTTATTTCTGAGCAGGCCTCTGTCTGGCCAGACACGCTGAGAGATTCTGCTATAATTTCAGTACTAATACAGTAATATTCACAATGCATCACTCACCGATGTCACAGTTCTCCCCTGTAAACCCAGACTGGCACTCGCTGCAGTCGGGCCCTGTGAAGCCCCGTCGACACACACACCGGCCCCTCACACACCGGCCCCGGTCACTGCAGCTGTTCGGGCAGGTTTTGCTGGAGCAGTCCTGACCGGAGAAGCCCACGTCACACACACACTTCCCATCCACACACCTGCCTTTGCTATTGCAGTTACTGGGACAGGCTTGGGACGAGCAGTCGGGCCCCGTGAACCCGCTCTCACACACACACTGTCCGTTCACACACCGGCCCCGGTCACTGCAGTCTCCAGGACACGATCTAGATGAGCAGTCCGGACCCGTGAACCCGCTCTCACACACACACTGTCCGTTCACACACCGGCCCCCGTCACTGCAGTCTCCAGGACACGATCTAGATGAGCAGTCCGGACCCGTGAACTCGCTCTCACACACACACTGTCCGTTCACACACCGGCCCCGGTCACTGCAGTCTCCAGGACACGATCTAGACGAGCAGTCCGGACCCGTGAACCCGCTCTCACACACACACCTGCCGTTCACACACCTGCCTTTGCTATTGCAGTTACTGGGACAGGCCTGGGACGAGCAGTCCGGACCCGTGAAGCCGCTCTCACACACACACTGTCCGTTCACACACCGGCCCCGGTCACTGCAGTCTCCAGGACACGATCTAGACGAGCAGTCCGGCCCTGTGAACCCCCTCTCACACACACACCTGCCGTTCACACACCTGCCTTTGCTATTGCAGTTACTAGGACAGGCCTGGGACGAGCAGTCCTGACCCGTGAAGCCGCTCTCACACACACACTTCCCATCGACACACTGTCCTCGACTGCTGCAGTCATCAGGACATGTTTTCACAGAGCAGTCCTGACCCGCGAATCCAGAGTCACACACACACTTCCCATTCACACACCGGCCGCGGTTATTGCAGTTCTCCGGACATGTTTTCCCAGAGCAGTCCGGCCCAGAGAAACCCGGGTCACACACACACTGTCCGTTCACACACCGGCCCCTGTTACTGCAGTCTCCAGGACAGTCTGGGACACTGCAGTCTGGCCCACTGAATCCTGAGAAACACACACACTTCCCGTCCACACACCGGCCCTGGTCACTGCAGTCATCGGGACACTCGTCAGTCTCGGGGCGACTGGTGGTGCAGACCGAACCTGTGGAGCAACAACAGCACATTACAGAACCAATGCTAAATAATGAATGAATCTGGAATCCTATTCTGAAAAGTAAACAAACAAAAAAAGTGGTAAGTCAGTTTATCTGGGAGGATCTCATTTGATTAGAACTGAATTTCTCCTATTGGGATCCTTTAGGATTGGATTCCTTGATCCAATCCAAGGTCTTCACAAACATGATCATATTACGCCAATCCTAGCATCACTTCACTGGCTGCCGGTTCGCTTTAAGGTTGTCCTAATAATTCTCCTATTTGTTTACAAGTGCTTAAATAACCTGGCTCTCCTCTACCTCTCTGAGCTTTTAGTGCAATACAATCCTTCCAGGGGTCTTAGATCAGGGACACAGAAACTTTTATCTATCCCACGGTTCAGACTAAAACAAAGAGGTCATCGTGCCTTTGCTATTGCGGGCCCTAAATTATGGAATAGTTTGCCATTTCAGGTTAGATCTTCACCTGACTTGTCAATTTTCAAGTCAAAGCTAAAAACCTACTTTTACTCACTTGCTTTTAATAATCAGTAATTTGTGCCATGTTTTTAGGCATGTATTTTAGGAATGTTGTCTGTTTCAATTTCTACATGTCTCACGTGTTCTTGTTTTATGATGTTTTGTAAAGCATGTTGGTCAGCTTCGGCTGTATAAATTGTGCTGTATAAATAAACTTTGACTTTGACTACAGTTACAGCTCTAATGGAAAGGTCTGGGATGGGTCTGAGATAGGTCTGGGATCGGTCTGAGATAGGTCTGGGATAGGTCTGAGATAGGTCTGAGATAGGTCTGAGATAGGTCTGGGATGGGTCTGAGATAGGTCTGGGATCGATCTGGGATCGGTCTGAGATAGGTCTGGGATCGGTCTGGGATCGGTCTGAGATAGGTCTGAGATAGGTCTGGGATGGGTCTGAGATAGGTCTGGGATGGGTCTGAGATAGGTCTGGGATCGATCTGGGATTGGTCTGAGATAGGTCTGGGATCGGTCTAGGATCAATCTGGGATGGGTCTGAGATCGGTCTGGGATGGGTCTGGGATAGGTCTGAGATAGGTCTGGGATCGGTCTGGGAAAGGTCTGGGATCGGTCTGGGAACGGTCTGGGATGGGTTTGGGAAAGGTCTGGGATGGGTCTGGGATTGGTCTCCTTCAGGAAGGCTTCACCTTTGCTCTGCTGGGAGGAACAGCATCCGTCCGGACCTCCACATTTCTCCCTCAGATCTGACACCTCCTTCTCCAGTCTTTCCATACGCTCCCGCAACGCTGCAAAGTCCAGCTCGCACTGACAGCCGGAGCCAGAGCCCGAGCCGGACACCAGCCGGATCCGATGGGTCAGGACCAGAGGAGACCCGGGCTCCAGGAGCATCTCTTTCTCTCCGGACCCGTCCTGAACACATGTGTCCGAGACAATGACCTTCACCGGCTGGGATCTGAGATCCTGAGCTCCCGATGAGAGGACCGGAGGAGGCAGGAGCAGAAACGCCAACACAAATGCCATGTTTAAGAGGAACATCCCCAAAATCAATGGATGATGGTTTGTTCGTGAACGACAAGGTCTTTTATTATATTCAGATCAGCACTCAAAACATTTAGATTCAGTTTTTGCAGATGAACCGCTGATGTCTAACTCTTCTTCTCTTCAAGTGTCTGTCCGACCTGTTTCAAACTAACAGAATTTTCAGGTTAGACACTCATCATACATGTATGTACAGTTGAAGTTGATATAAAAACAGCATTTGCAACCCATTTTACTTCCCAGTTTCAGGATGGTTAGAGGCGACGGTTTATGAGAGGGTCTGTTGAAAGTCATTTCAGAGCCGATTTCATTTTGATGTAAGATTTTAAAGACAAATTTCTTTTCGATGAATGACACATAATGAGAGCAGGAACGTGTATTAAGAGAGTAAACAGTGTCTATGTTAATTCCATGATGGCTTTAAAAACAGTGTCCAGAGAAGTTCCAGTGTCTGCCAGATCAAACCAAGGAAAGTAAATATCACGATCCTTTCCTGCTAAAATTAATTAAAATTAAAATTAATTCAGTTCTGCAGCCGCAGTTCTGATATCAGTGACTTTACCTGTGGACATAAAGAGGGAAACAAGGTTTTGATGTCACGTTAAACTATGAAACTGTTGCGTTTGGACATGATTTCATACCATACACTGCAAAACATGATGTTCTGTCTCAGTGTTTCTGTCTTATTTTCCAGCACAAATATCTAAACATTCTTAAATCAAGATACATTTACTGGAGAAGCAACATGACTGAAGATATTAAGCCTTGCTTTCTGAAAAAATTATGAAAATGAAGTGAGTTTGTGCTTAAAACAAGAAAAATATCAGTCAGTGGAGTCAGAAAAATCATCTCGTTTTCCCTTTGAATGAAGATTATTTGTCTGACTCGACTGAGAGACACTTGTTCTTGTTTAAAGCACAAACTCACTTCATTTTCATGATTTTTTTTGATGATCTTCAATAATTTTTATTCTCCAGTAATTTATCTTGATTTAAGAATGTTTAGATATTTGTGCTGGAAAACAAGACAGAAACACTGAGGAAGAACACATTTTTTTTGCAGGACGTTTAATTGCTTTAATTGCTTTTAATTGCTGTTAATTGCTTAATGGACGTTTAATTGCTTTTTCCTCCAAAGGAAATCAAGAACAAACATCTGAGATAAAGTTGATACTCAAAATGTTCTTGATATGGTGAAATGTAAAATCTCTGTCTGGTCTGTCTGTCAGTTCATGTCATTGGTCTTTCCGTACAACAACGTTCTAGAGCTTGACCATCATATCCGGCATCTCAACCACGCTGATTCTCCAGTATAGAACTGAGATCTTTAAAAGACATTTTTAACAGCTTGTGTTTGAGCACGTGTTATCATAAGAAGAAACTCTTATCAGAGCTGGAGAACATACTGTGGCTTCGGGAAACACTGAACTCTGATCTATGTTGATAACGACGGAAGTTTGCTAATTGCTAACAGTGATTTTGGGAAACACATCCCGCATCGGGAAGCTCAGACGGTGCTGCACTTTTCATCCCACCAAAAGCCTATATTTGTCTCTGAGTCTTCAGCTGAGAAAGGAGAAAATACTACAGTTAAGTTACGGCTACTCCTGTGTGGTTTAGGCCAGACTCATGTCTCTCTTCATGGTCAGTTTAAACATCAATAAAACCCCAGTAACACCTGTCTGATGGCATCTGCCTGTGCTTAGAGACGGTCGTCAGGCACAGGTCAGAGAAAGGACAATCTGCAGGCCTTTTCTCAGTGATGATGATGATGATGATGATGATGAAAAACACAAGTGTGGAGCTGAAGGGGAAATATCACATTACGCCTCAGGACCGAACGAGAATCATAAAGATATTAAGCCTGCGACTGATAGGAAATGAGCTGTGAGGTTTGACTGGAACTGGCAGAGGATTCATGTCTTCTGCTATCGTGATTATCACTGTTTCAAAACCATCTATAAAAGCAGATTAGAATATTCATAAACATTAATCTGTGGGATTTCACAAACAGTTGTGTTACAGAAAATGTTAAAAATCATTTTCACTAATTGAAATACACGTTAATGTTATTATCCCAAGCGTTTGATCAAACATTAGATCGGTTCATGCACTGATTCTCTACACGTTCATCATCTGCCGCTCTTCACTAACAGGTTTTCGCCTTTGGTTTGTTTGCTGAACGTTTTTACGGTTCAGCTTCTGTAAAACTGCTTTTAAACCGCATGTATTGTGAAATACACATAAAACTGACTGGACTGTTGATTATTTCAGCTGTTGCGTCTTTGATGATTCTTCCTTCCCATCTCATCATTTCCCTTCATTAACAAACGCCATCATCAATTTACCCTCAAATGAGCTCAATCTCTCTAAACCGTTTCTCTCCTGGACTGCTCTTTATCTCTCCAGAAGTCAGAAGCCCCAGAACTCATATGAAGTCTAGACAGACTGTAATAAGCTGCACATTTTGGTAATAAAAGTGTAATAGCCAGAGATCACATGATCACGATTCCCTGAAAAGATGAAAACTGTGATTGAGATTCAACCCAAACCTCAGAAGAGCGTCTGCACACTCTCTGATGCACATCATCTCTCACAGCCATTTTAACCAGATTACAGACTAACCAGTTCAACACAACTATACTGCCTGTGACAACAGATACTGCCATTTAAAAGTTTGAGGGTTGGTCAAATGTTTAATGTTTGTGAAAGAGTCTCTTCTGCTCATCAAAGCTGCATTTATTTGATAAAAAATACAGTAAAACAGTGAAATATTATTATAATGTAAATCATCTGTTTTCTATGTGAATATACAGTAAAGTTTAATTTATTCTGTGATCAAAGCTGAATGTTCAGCATCATTACTCCAGTCTTCAGTGTCACATGATCCTTCACAAATCACTCTAATATGATGATTTGATGATCAACAAACATTTATGATTATGATCAGTGTTGAAAACAGTTTTTTCAGTGGAAAGTTTTTTTTTTCAGGATTCTTTGATGAATAAAAAGTTCAAAATAACAGCATTTATTTGAAATAAAATCTTTTGTAACATTATAAATGTCTAGAAGTGAATGTAAATTCAACACGTTTGAATATGAGCAGATGTGGACAGATGTGCAACTCTCTTCTAAACCATCCTGATGCTAAAGATTAGTTCCTGAAGTTAGTGATGAATTACCGCAGGCATCAGAGGGTTAATATCAAGTGTAAGTATTATTAGATGATGGATAGAGAAGAAGGTTTTACCTGCAGATTCGCTGATGCTTCTTCACACACTCCTGTCAGTCGCTGTTCCTCACAGATCTGGGAAACTCCTGACTGACGGGGAAGAAAGAGGAGAGAGAAAGAGGAGAGAGAGAGAGAGAGAGAAAGCAGTAAAATTTCCTCATACTTGAAGAATGTTTCCTCTCCTCCTCTCTCTCTCTCTCTCTCTCTCTCTCTCTCTCTCTCAGCTTCACTGATGTAATTCTATGTGCTTTACTGGTCCCTGCTGGGCGGATCATTTCGATGGAAAACATCTGATTTTTTAGATATTTTGAATGACCAGTCGAAAGTTTTATGCCTTTGAACTCATCTCTGGATATTCCTCCATCGCCTGACCTTTTAAAATCCTATTTGTGTGTTAATTTACTATCGCCTCACACGAACACGCGGTCCTGATTACTCCTGATCTCAGTTTGCTTCAGGACAGAAACATCTTTCAATATTTACATGCTCCTCTTAAACTGCAGCTGTGTGAACAAAAGGGCAAATAAATACATAATAATCCGGCATGAAAGAAAGAAATGTCACACCACACCCCGACAGAATCACAGCGCTGCAGAATACGTGTTTAACGTTTCATTTAAATTATTTAAATACATCATTAACAATAATGCAAAGTGCAGCACATGCATCGCAAAAAAAAAGAAGAAAAAAGTGCTTTTCATTACAAATATCTAAACATTCTTCAATCAAGATACATTTACTGGAGAAGCAAAATGAGTTAAGATATTAAAATTAATTAAAATGAAGTGAGTTTGTGCTTAAAACTAGAAAAAAGATCTGTCATTGGAGTCATCTTGTAATCATAATCAATAATCATCTTGTTTCCCTTTGAATGAAGTTTTATCAGAAGTGACTTACAGCATATATTTTCCTCTCCCTGTGGATCTCTAACAACATGTTTCTGTAGTTTAGTTTCCTTACATGTGTTTAGTTGCCATAGTGACTCATTTGTTGACCGGTTAGTTCCACCTGTTCCTGGTTTTCTCCCTCATTAGTGTATCTCCATGTCAGGTTTGGTCTGGTGCACTCCTGCGGTTTTCTTGTGTTTCAGAGTTTTCATTTAATAAATATTCCGCTTTGCAAATGGATCCAGACTTCATCTGTCCGTAAGTCACATCAGTATCTTTCCATCCTCTTTCTTCTCTTCACTCAGTTCATCTTCTCCACACGCAGAGACTCTTTTCTCAATGGCAGCTTCTTCATCGGAGTCTGACGTCAGTCACTGATGCTCATCTACACCTACAGGACGAGTGGGGTTTCAATGGCCGTCAGTGTTCAGATGTTTCAACACTTTCCTGAATCCCAGTTTCATGTGAGACTCGTCGACAGGAATCATTGCTCTGTCGGAGCGGTTAGAGCTGTTTATCTTCCACACAATAAAGTTTCTGTTTTCAGTTGAAGACGGTGTCGTGTTAGCGGCCCTAAGAGAATAACTAATGACTTTTACAACGGAAATGTATCAATCTAAAATGTATTTAATCTGGACAATAACTTTATTCTAGATCTGCTGTAAAGCCTGAACACTCTGTTACTGTAAAGCTGCTGTGAAACAGTCTGTGTTGTAAAAAGCTCTGTATAATTGGGACTTGACACACAATACATGTACGATCCGCTTACATAACTCTTAAAAATAAAGCTTCCATAAGAGGGTTTTCCACGTTATTCTCAGTGAACATTATAATAACCCTTCTCCACTATAATGAACCTGGAAAGGTTCTGTGGAAGTTAAATGTTTTCACAACTGGAAGTGTGTATGTGTCACGCAGGAGGAAAATGATCACAGAGAAACTCGGTCAGTCTGATTCTCCATGCCGTCTCAGACAGACACACTTCAGTGATTATACAGTAAAGTGCAGCAGGTCTGAAGCACACACGATGGTTTATGTGGAGCTGGAGGATTCTGGAGCATTAAAGTCTCTATAGACTCTCAGCATCTTGAAAATCAATATCTCAGAATGGAAACAGGACTAAGTGTTGCTGACGTTCTCCAGATTCGGCTCTGCAGAGAAGACCATTTTTTTCAATTAATAAATCATCATCACCAAACATTTCGTCAGCTAGCCTCATTAGCTCGACTTT
The DNA here is from genome assembly GCF_965113295.1 of Leuciscus leuciscus. Lineage (NCBI taxonomy): Eukaryota > Metazoa > Chordata > Actinopteri > Cypriniformes > Leuciscidae > Leuciscus > Leuciscus leuciscus. The sequence goes on from NC_138736.1 coordinate 350,546, forward strand.
AATACCAGCCGTTCCTCCACAGCCGACTCTTGCGCAGGTGTAGTTGAGTCCGAGTCCGAGGAGGAGGAGGAGGAGGAGGAGGAAGAGGAGGGGGGGAGGAGGGAGATTTCAGATTCTGATGACTGTACCTTATGTGTAGTTTCAGTACTGAAGTCGATGTTGAAAAGCCTGTTTAACTTCACAGACACTGACCGACGGAGACGCCACAGTAAACACACAGCTGTGTGTGTGTGTGTGTGTGTGTATGACCTGTGACAACAAGAACCGAAGGTCAGATTTATATTTGTTTAGCAGAGACACACGAACTGAGCGGCGATCCGATCGATGGATGTAAATCCCCTGACCGAACAACACTAGACTCAAACAGTGATCGGACGTCCAAGACAAACAGCATCTAACAGTGGCACGTTCTCCAATGTAAAAATGACCAGTTCTGACATCATTTAACATCACAGTTTAGCAATGTTCACGCTGCTGGTTTACAGAAATTGGAAGTGGACAGAAATGAGGCCTAAACTCTAAGAATTACAAAAATAGTAAATTCAATCGATTCTGTATATCATATATTAGATCCATTTGGCATCACTGACAGCTTTCATTAGTGTAAATGTAAGTAAGTAAGTAAGTAAATGATGGCACACTGTTTAAATTAAATACAGTTTTCTATAAGTGACTTTGATTATAGTGATTATTATCATCTAATGTTGTCCATTTTGTTGCTTGCATCATAACTTGTTTATAGTTGGACTTCATTAAATTATAACTCTGTATCATGTTTGCAAAGTGATTTCCATTCAGTTCCCCAGCTCAGTTCTGGATGCTGCACATCTCTGTGTGTTCGCCTTGTTTTTCTGAGGACTGAGCAAAACAACTGTCAGGTTTTCAAGGTGGGAAACAATGAGACTCATCCAACAAACAGAGGCTGCCGTGAAGAAGCGGCACACGCTGCGTGAAATGAAGGTTTGTAGGGGAAATTCTGCTTTGTCCATTTTCAGAAGGCCAAGACTGGAAGAACATCAAGAAACGACAGAGCGCTGGCTATCACTCCTCAGAGAGGCCGAGAGAACAGAAGGCCGACAGTCTGACTTTACAAGACAAGGCCTGACGTTTCTTCTTCAGACGCACCATATGCTGGAGCTCATCTAATAAACCAGTGGAAAACCTGGAAGAAAAACAGGAGCTCTGAATGGAGAAAAGAGCGGATGTTCCCACAATGTTTCAATTCTGACTGATCAATTCACTTGGAAATATACTAATAACCCATAACATCTCTTTTAAATCATTGTGTGCCTGTTCCAGGGTTAACCTCTTCACAGCTGAAGGTCAGTGCAAAGCAATATAATGCGCAATAACAGCATTAACTAGAAAAACATCCTTACACAACGCCGGATTATTGCACAACAAGAAACAAGAAAAAGCTTAGAAACAAAGACAATCTCTGCATTGCCTTAAAAAATACATTAAAAATCTATATATGCTTCATAAACAAGTCTGATATTTCATTTCAGCAAAATCAACATTCAGAACATGCAAATTAGCTGAAATACTGACATTTATTTTGCGTTGTAACTGTTTATTTGACACTGAACAGCCAGATCTGTCATGTAACGTGACTTGCTTCAGTATATCTGGGAATAGGTCATCATGAGCGAGGGATGTCGATGTTCTCTACATCCAGACAAACACAGAGAAACATTCACAATCTAAAAGGCCACCATTGTGTCGGAGAAGTGCGTCAAAGCTGACCATTCAGGAGAATAACACAAGCGGAGAAATATCCCAGCAATGCGGACAGAGGGAGTGAGAGAACGAGAGACCCGGAGGTAGAAGAGATGCTCGGAGCGACAGAGTGAGAGAAGAGTGCGACTCTGGATCTGGAAGTGAACTTAGTTTTTATGATGGTGAGACGAGACATGAAACACAACTATGACAAACACATTATATACAAAATATTACACTATCATTGACCAATCAGATTATTCAAGAGAACAATGAAACATGAAATTGTTATTGGTAAGCACTGGTGTAGACAGAAAACTCTTAGATTTCATCAGAAAGAGGACCGAAAGTGTTACGGGTTTGGAATGACATGAGGGTGAATCATTAATTACAGGATAAACTAACCTTTTAAGTCACACTACAAAAAATACTTTTCTGATTTATTATATGGTCTCTAGACCACAAGTGAAAATGTCAGAATCAATCTGGCTTTTCATGTTCACAATGTCATCCAGAAAATATGGGTTCATGTCAAACCCAGTCCTCAAAAACAGCCATTATCCAATAGAAAGACAGGGATCATGTTGTACATTGTGCAGAAGAGGTTAAATGATTATAAATGATTTGTGAAAAGCTGTGTTGGACCGAGAGCCGCTTCAGACGGTGTTGTGTGTCTGTGTTAGATTAGCAATGCATATTTCCCAGCAGCTGTAAAATCCATGAGTGCAGAACATCTGGCCCTGGAGGGAAGCCCTTTATAGGGGACATGAGTCTGTGTACGAGCCTCGAGCACAGCTGGCAGATCCATCCGGTCCAGGTGTGAGCGTCTCAGACCAGCTTCTGGTTCACCTGAGCCTCAACACAAGCACAGAGCTGGATTACTGCTAACAACTTAATTCATTAACATCCAAACTCTAACGTAAAGAAGAACCCCGACAGTCTCAGTGTTCAACCTTCATCCGTTCAGTTATGCGTAACATCCAGACTTCATCCAAAGCTCACCTCACATCTACTCATCCCTGGGTTTCACAGCTTTGTTGTTGGAGTAGAAGAAACGATGACATCACTTTTTGCAGAACTGCTTTATAGATGAAAACAACTAATTCAATAATTGATGGTCTTCATAACGAAACTGAATCAACAACACTGAACTGACTTCAGCTGAACAACAGACCAAATGCATATTTTTCCTGTTATCACTGTAAAGCTGCTTTGAAACACTCTGTATTGTATAAAGCGCTACAGAAATAAAGCTGACTGAATAATAACTTGATTATTCAAACCCAGACACACTTTAGAGCTGTAATATAAGTGGCTGTATGTAGTTTTCTTAGGTCTCAAAGTTGCTGACCTTTCCATTCAATAACAGTCTCTATCGACTGAGAAATGCTTTATCATCTTTCACACATTTGCTCTCATCCGTTAATGTGTGTGTTACTCGATCTTATTTGATACCATTGACCACAACATTCTTTTAAATAGACTCGAAAATTATGTTGGCATTAGTGGAATTGCATTAGCATGGTTTAAATCACACTTATCTGACCGTTATCAGTTTGTAGCAGTAAATGAAGAGTCTTATCGATCACATGTTCAGTATGGCGTACCACAAGGCTCAGTACTAGGACCGCTGCTGTTCACTCTGCACATGCTACCATTAGGAGATATCATTAGGAAGCATGGCATTAGTTTTCACTGTTATGCTGATGATACTCAGCTCTATATTTCTTCACGCCCTGACGAAACTTACCAATTCATTGGTAAAAAACTGGATGACTAGTAATTTCCTACTACTAAATTCTGAAAAAACAGAGATTCTAATTATTGGACAAAAAACTTCCTCACATGTTGAAAGTCTTGAAAGTCACGTGTCTAGTGTCTGTAAAACCACATTCTTCCATCTTAAAAATATATCTAAATTACGTCATATGCTCTCATTGACAAATGCGGAACAGTTAGTTCATGCGTTCATGACCTCAAGGCTAGATTATTGTAATGCTCTACTGGGTGGTTGCCCTGCACGCTTAATAAACAAACTACAGCTGGTCCAAAACGCAGCAGCTCGAGTTCTTACCAGAACCAGGAAGTATGACCATATTAGCCCAGTTCTGTCAACACTGCACTGGCTCCCTATTAAACATCGCATATATATTATAAATATTGCTGATTACTTACAAAGCACTAAATGGTTTAGCTCCACAGTGCTTGGGCGAGCTCTTAACGCATTATAGTCCTTCACGTCTATTGCGATCTCAAAATTCTGGCCAGTTGATAATACCTAGAATATCCAAATCGACTGCTGGCGGTAGATCCTTTTCCTATTTAGCACCAAAACTTTGGAACAGTCTTCCTAACATTGTCCGGGAAGCAGACACACTCTGTCAGTTCAAAGCTAGACTAAAAAGACATCTCTTTGGCCTAGCATACACATAACACATTATAGACTTCTATAATTCAATGTTAGGCTGCATAGATTAGGCCAGCCGGAACCGGGAACACTTCCCATAAATCCTGATGTACTCGTTACATCATAAGAAGAATGGCGTCTACGCTAATATTAGTCTCTCTGTTTATACCGAGGTTTACCGCAGTCCGCCGGCTCCAGATCTGAGGAAGGACCTGTGCCACACACACACACACACACACACACACACACACACTCCAGATCTGAGGAAGGACCTGTGCCACACACACACACACACACACACACACACACACACACACACACACACACACACACACACACACACACACACACCAGATCTGAGGAAGGACCTGTGCCACACACACACACACACACACACACACACACACACACACACACACACACACACACACACACACACACACACACACACTCCAGATCTGAGGAAGGACCTGTGCCACACACACACACACACACTCCAGATCTGAGGAAGGACCTGTGCCACACACACACACACACACACACTCCAGATCTGTGGCCCCTAAGTTAATAACTAATGATCTTTACAACGGAAGTGAATCTGACCTCCTTTACCGGATGCCCTTTTGACCTTTGACCTTGACATCTCTACTTGCAGTAATGCAATGGCCATATAAAAGCCAGTTTCTATTGATTGGTTTGTAAACATTTCATTGGCCATTTCTAATGATTTAGCCAAAGAGTTGACTTGTATAAGTGATAATGAGTTTAACATGAGATTGAGGGCTGCTAGCATAAACTGCTAAGGCTACTCTTACAATTTAGGGTTACACTTTATTTTAAGGTGTCATTGTTACAGTGTAATTATATATTTAAGTACTGAGTAATATTAAACAACTACATGTTCTTACTATAGGGTTAGGGTTTGGTTGAGGGTTAGTTGCATGTAATTATGCATGCTTTACTGTTATTACTATGGTAAGTACACGTAACATATGTAACAAGGACACTGTAAAATAAAGTGTTACCCAATTTAGTCATCCGTTGGTCGACTGCTAGTACTTGTTGTTTCTGCGGGATGTATTGGGAAGTTTCTCCCAGTCTCTGAGCACAGCTGGACTGGTGTTGTTTCACAGATGTTGAACAGATGTGTCTGACCC
>NC_138736.1:356028-368528 GCF_965113295.1 Leuciscus leuciscus
CGTCTCTTAAAATGTCGATATTTTGATATTTCGGTCACTGGTGCACTTTGTAGCAATATCATGTGACCTTTTGGATAACACTAATAAAACATTTATAATGATTTTATATAAAAAAACGATCTATTTGATCTAAAAGGTTACCTTAAGTGATGATAGCTAAGTTGTAGTTTTCCATAGGTGGTTAAGTTAGTGCCTGATTATAAAGAAAAAATATTGGTTTTTGTCATTCCTGGATAACAACATGTCATTCTTGTATAACAAAAAACCTGTTAGCCAGGACATGTCATCCGTTATCCAGAATGACATATGCACAACAATCTAGTTTTTAATTAACATTTGTAAACTTTTAGGCAAAGTTATCATTGTTATATTATTAACATTAACATTATTTACATAATTGTATGTTTTTTGCCATATTTTAGCTGTCATTCATCTTGATTTCATATGATTCAATGAGTCACATGGGTCATTATCAATGAATTTAACTTTTTTAAATCATTAAAAACTTGTCAGTGTCTCTTACTTTGTTTCAAGTTTGAGTGTTGGAAAGGAAAAAATTATACTGAGGATGGTTTTTATGGTAATCCTGAAAAATATTGCAGAATGTCCTTCCGTCTAACAGTATGTCATTCCGGCTAACAATGACACAGGCAATTAATTTAACCCATATTTGTGTGTTAGATTCCACAATTCTGTTTTTTGTTGAGTTAATGATAAAACAAGTCTTATTTACTTTATTGGAAAACATTTAAAAACATTTTCCAGCTTTTTTTTAAATTTGGTTCTGAATTTTGAGTTATCAGCAGCCAAAACTGAGCCCATGTCTATATGAAATCCCAAATTGATTATATTTATTGTGATTAAAATGTAGTTTTACGAGCACTAGTTGTTTGTTGAGCTCCAATTATGGATATCAGTACATTTGTATATGCCAACAATGGTAGAAATGTAATTAATTTAAAAATTCATTACGTTACCCAGGAATGACATTTTCATGGGGAAAAAGATCTGATTCACCAAAAAAAGTGGTTAATTACATTCTTGAAATGTGTACATGTCATTGCATTACATACACAACACTCTAATAAGTATAGAAAGTCCTAAAATTAGAATTTTTTTGGCAGTTTTATTTTTTTTCACATCTTAATCCTTATCCGTCATTCACCCTTATATTGATTTTACACTGTTATTTCACACACAACATGTGATCAATTCAGTTTGATTTGTCTTCATTTTTACAAACAGAAGGACAAGCTGAAATTATTTTGGTAATCATTAGCAGATGCTGTTTTTAAACCCAGAGTATGAACTAAATAAATTGTTGCATTGATCAGTAGTAGCTCTCATATTCGAAATTAAAAAAAAGATAAATTAAAAAAATGTCATGTTAAATTAATTCAACTTAGCACTGATACACTACGGCCGTAATAGTTAAAGTGTATTTGTATAATCTAATGTTAATGTTAGTTATGAACAGTTAGTTATTACCAAATGAATGAGACAATGTTAAGGTGAAACTATTGAACAACTCTTTTTTTGTTCTGTTGATATTCAAGACACACATTTGCCTGACGAGACAGTGTGTAGACGGACATACACATTACATAATAGACATCATTATTTAGCTTGCTTGCTTTTTAACTCTTTCCCTGCCAGAATTTTTATTTAAAAATGCGGCTTTTTTCATCATTTCATGGCCCCAGAATATTTTGTTGTATGAATATCGGAACAGAGCCTCTGCTTTAAAAAAAATAAAAATGAAAAATCTAGCTTTATGCATTATTTTTATCAACACTTGAATGTGGGTAATAAAAAAAGTAAAATTTTTAACAAAAATGTAGTCAAAGTCTTCAGAACGATGATCGAACAGAGATGGAGTCGGTCGAGTCCATCAACACCTCAAAGCTTCAGTCGTCAACTCTTCCTGGCTCAACATTTCATTCATTACGCAGTTTTAAATTTATAGCTGGTTAATGTTTGATGATTGAGTTATTTTACAAGTGTGTCAGCAACATCTGTTTCTCTGATTCTCTTTCAGAAGATGTGTGATAGCGCCCCCTACCGTATAACAGTGAGAACACGGATAGCCAGAAGATTCTGTCAATGGCAGGGAAAGAGTTAATGTGCTCAGTATGTCCACACACACTGTCCACAAAAGACCAAATGCACAGGGTTAGCACTGAGAACAAAGTGTAACACTCACACATTTATTAACATTTACACACTGCATGAATTTTAATCAAATCTTTGCTTTGATTAAAAGCTCCTGATGGCCAAGAGTGTACGGGACACGTAACAGCATGGAAAGCAACAGTGCTAAGCAGTAAAACTGAAGATATCCACTCACAGCATTTACAGATTAAGGTTTAGCAGTGTTGGCTTCTGGTTTTGTGTACCTGTATGAATGATGAGGTTGTGAGTTTTGGAGCGAAACGCGGGTCCCTTCCCAAAGATGGACACAGAGTACTGGGTCCGCGGGCTGAGATTGGTCATGTGGTGCGAGCGGGCAGATCCCGGGAGAACCGTGGTCATGTTTCCTACACTCTTCCTCATCTCTGCACTCCGGACATTGGGAACGGGTTCATGGACTGCAGCTTTTCCTTTGCTCAAACTATTTCTCTTGGCTGCTGTCGTCCCATCATCTACTTCTTCCTCGCCGTTTCTCTCATCAGCCTCTTCGTCTTTTTCCATCTCATCCTTTTCTTTGTTTTCTGGTCCGAGCTCAGTTTGAGTGATTATGAAGTGTTTGAACTTTTCCTTGGGAGCATCCCACGTCAGATCAACCCCCGTAGACGAAGCGTTGTTGACCCGCACATGCTCAACGGAGCCGTCTGATTCGCTCAACACATATTCCTGAGTCTCATTATCCGTTTCCATTAGATAGTCTGTGGAAAAAGAGCTATCAGAGTTTCCTTTTCCATACGGACTGATGTTTGGGCCCACTTGAGTGGTACTACTGTGTTTTATTTGGGAATGTGTGCCGGCGGCCCCATTGGTCCTGTTGATTCCTGCATTTGGTCTAATCCTAACTCTAGTGTTATTCTCAATAGCCGAGGTTAAGGCAGGTTTCACAGGTCGGACAGGACTGAATTGACTGATGGTCCTGTTGTTCCTCATAATGGGTTTTGAAGGAAAAGCTCGTCTCATGGGTCCTCGGGAAGGGTGTTGAGGTGGCTCTAGAACGGGCCTTGTACGGTTCTGAAAAGAATTGACATTGGGACGACGAGGAAGGGAACCCCTGAAAGGCGTCCGACGAAACGGCATCACATTTGAGGCTTCAATGCCTGTGTTTTTTATTGCAGAGTCTTGTTTCGAGAGGACTTTGACTGGTAATGGAGATGTGTTCGGGAGTTCAGGAGTTGATTCCTGTGTTTCTCTCGTGGCTGGAAATCTTGAATTTGACACTTTCGTCTCTACAAGGGCTTCTTTTGGAGAACCGGAGGCAATTGAACTCCAAGATGGACGCTTCTCTTTTTGCGCCTCTAAAGATGATGACGAGTACGTCGACCTGAAAAGTGTGTGTTTTGGCCTAGTTGGCGGTCTGGGAATGGACAGTGAAGATGCCTGTATAGTGTTTCTTCTCGCTGCTCGTTCTGCTGTCGGCTGGGGTCTCGCCGTATGTGGACTCCCTGTCTCAGGTCGTGCTGATGTGGAGACGTGAGGAGATGTGCTGGTGAAGGACAGTGTCGTCTCAGGACGTCTCGTTGAATAGGGAGTTGCATTCGCATTATTTTCATCCACCTCTTCATCAACTTCCACTTCTCCTTCTTGCTCCTTCACACTCCTCCTGGCCTCAGAAGTCTCCGCTTTAGGTTTAGTCTCGTCCATGTCATTGACTGTAGACTCGCCCGTCAGAAGTTTGTGTAAGAGCTCGTTTCCGTTTACATGGCCAACTATAACGCTCAGGTTTTTCAACAGCACATTGCCATCGGACATGTTCCCATGTATCCTCCTGTACCCGACCAGAACCTTCCGGACACATTTTGTCCCATTGACATAGGCTGTCAGGTTTTTTTCTGTTGTGATTGTTGGCTCTTCGGTTGTGAAAGGCAGTGGGGTGGACGTGAGTTTGTGAACGCTGGATCTCGTGGTCTCGACAGATTCCACTCTAAACATGGTTTCGATGTTTCCCTTCTGAGATCTTGTCTCTTTCATTGTCAGTTCCAAAGGTTTGCCACCAGAAACAGGATAAGCCGAGTCGACATTCGGTCTCTGTGGAAACCGTGTTATTGATCGATTTGAAGAAGGCACAACGATTCCCCCTTTCACTCCAATCTGGGAGGAATTGAAATGTTTTATTCCTGGACTATAAGGTCTTCTTGTGATTTCTGGCAGTGTGCCGGGTTTGGGAAGCATCCCATTCATTCTCACGGGCAGTGGTCTTTTCTGCCCTGGTCTAAGAAGTACGCCTGGTTTGAGTCTGCTGGTATTCCCTGTTCTTTCTGAATTTTCAACCTTTCCTTTAGTCACCTGGCCGCTCAGCGCTTGCTTTCGCAGGAAGAGTGTTGTGTTTGTGAACCTCTGTGTCTTTTCTCTGTTGTTTCCAGGCTCCACGTCTACCTGCACGTTCCCCGTCCTCATGGTCATCCTGGTTTCAGGCACTGAGACATTCCCTAAAGGCACGAATCAAGTGTAAAATTTGGTTGCAAAATTAACTCTAACCGGCCCAGCTGCAAATGGAAATCCTGTTAATAGAAAGGTGGTGTTAATGCAACAGGTTAGGTCAGTTTCGATTCTGGCATTCGGGTTCCAGTAAATGCAGCATCAGGTCCACTTTTAGTCCTATAGAAAACTGGGGAGGTTTTTATTTTCTGCAAGAAAGAAGAAGGGTCAAAGCTACCTGAAGAAATAGAAAATGTGGCATTGCTGGTTAGAGTGAAGGTTGTGTGTGTCGGGGGGAAACATTCTTCACAATAAAACAGAGGAGAAAATGTTCCAGTCATGCACATTTACATGAGGCGCTTCTCTGTTAAACAAAACTCTTTGCCTCGCCACAAATAAAACTCAATTCCAATAGCCTGGACATTTCCAGAGTGAGGTCACTGGTTTGTAAAGACTGGTCTATACACGATCAGTGTGGGGCTCGTCTGAATTCACATCATCTGGTGGCTATAAATATGTTTTACTCTATGATGACTTTTCCTTATACTCTCATTACCTGTTAGTCCTGCTGTACCTTTAACGCTTGACATGCGAAGGGGCCTGGATTCATATCCTGACCAAATATCAGCGCTTTCATTAGTCGCTAAATACCAGCATTTGATTGTCAAACATTCCCAATTTCTGAATTGTCAGATACAACATCTGGTAAAAATATTAACACAATGCAGACATACATTAAACAAAGTATGTTCATAAGTGCCCAAGTTGTATGGCTTGCTTACGGAGTACAAATTTCATTAATTTAGAAATCATATTTGTTGGCCCGTAGCTGGACAGATGACTAACACTGGGCTGTGTGATGTCATTGTGTGATGTCATTGTGTGATGTCATTGTATGTTGGTCAGTATCGCTCACAGCCTTTCCGTTGCTGTTTTCCATCTACCAATTACTCGTTTACAAATGAAGCACTGGTTACAGGGAAAACTAAACACCCAGATCAGATGATCAGACTTTTTTCTTTTGCTTACTTATAACAAAATTCCTTCCATTCCATTTCAACAAAAAGACCTTCTTAAAAGGATTTCAATGTCATTTACTGGAGAAACACAATGACAGAAGATATTAAGTCTTGTTTTCTGAAAATATTCGTTTGTGCTTAAAACAAGAAGGTTTTGACCGTCCACAACTCTTTATATCTGCTCATGTTAAAGACATTTTGCTTTAATGTTAGCTGTAATGGGTTTGAAGTCACATTGCCATGTTCCCCATCATTCTGTGAGCTGTTAATAAGAATGTATGTTCAGTTTCACGCTATAATTGATCGCCCTGAGACTCACCAGGAGTGGCCTGTACGGTTGCTGGCCGGCTCCGAACACCGTCTCTCTCCGCCACTACTGAGATGTCATACAAGCGTCCCGGTTGCAAGCCCTGGATCCGGGCCGAATCCCTCTCCGGCGGCAGGATCATTTCCGGGCGTCTGACGGATCCTTCTGTCTGATTGGCTGCAACGGAGAGGACGTACCTGTCTATCTCCCCCTGCGCCTTCTCCCATTGGACAACCACTGATGTGGTGCTTGTCTTCACAACGTGCAAGTCTTTCGGCCCGGAGATCACTGTCCACAAATGAATGAATCACTAGTTAAAAACCTACTAAAAAGGCTGGGTTTCACTTTATTGTGATGGTCCCTTTAACAGATTATGTTGTCTATAAGTAACATTGCACCTACATGTCTACTAACTCTCATTACAGTATTAGTAGAGTATTAGTAGACTGGTAGCGTTAGGGTTAGAATAAGTTGACATTATTATTATAATTAAGCATTTTATTTATAGGCACCTTTCTTGACACTCAAGGTCACCATACATCATCAACCAGACAATAACAATATTTAGGTAAAAACAATGAAATACAATAAAATTAAAAAAGACAATGCATTTGTGGTCAGAGGGAGTAAGCTATTCTAAACAGAAGGGTTTCGATTTGAATTTAAAATGTGAGAGGGAATCAGTATTGTATGATCATACAAGTGTGTACAACTACAGACATGTACTTGCAAAGTTACTTATAGTCAGTAGAATCTCTGTTGGAGGAACATCACAATAAAGAGTTAGCAGATAGTAAGCACTCTACTAATACTCTAATGAGAGTTAGTTGACGTGTAGATGCGAAGTTACTTATAGTTAGTAGAATGTCTAAAGTGGACCATCAAAATAAAGTGCTCCCTACGGTTGTGTTTGCATAGACTCACATGTGGTGAACTGTGTTGTGCTCTCGGTTCCCATCATGCCATCCTTCTCTCCAGTGAGACTGACCATATACTCCTGACCGGCGGCCAGTCCAACCTGAGTGAATGTGTTCAGTCTTCCGCTGATCCGGGAGATTATTTTCTGATCCGTTTCTTTCTGTGGAGAGAGAGAGTGACTTGAGAATCAGGGCGTCCACATGAACAGGCCAAAACAAGCTGCAAAATATTCATTGCATTTATACTGATATTTGCAATATGTTGTGTTCCTTATTTAAGGTGAATATACTAATATTCAGCCTGTTGTTCATTTACCGCTGTGATACAAAACATCTATAGAGTGACTTCATTTATAGATTAGATTTTTGTGCTGAAAAACAAGACAGAAACTGAGGAAAAACATATATATATTTTTTGCAGTGTATGAACAATGACAGTTTTTCCACCATAAATAATGATTCTGTCAGTAATTGACACAATCCCGTCTCAGAAAGTCACGGCTTAAGAAAGTAAAGAGTTTTCCTGTGGTAATTCCTGCTTGATGACGGAGTTCCTGAGTTACATTTCAGTGATACATTCATTAGCTAAAGGCAGCCAATATTTACAGATTATTAAGGCTAGAGTAATATTTAGCTCATATATTGGCAGAGCCTCTCTCCAGCTCTTTATTAGCCCTGAATTCAGTTTCAGTCTTCATTGCAAGTTTGCTGGTGTTCTCCAGGCTTCTTTCTTATAATAACCATAATTGGGTCCAGCTGAGATCCGGTGTGTCTACAGCTTATCTAAAGACACCGAGCAGGTTATTATAGTGTTGGTTATTATAGCCTGTGTTGGTTATTATAGCCTGTGTTGGTTATTATGCCCTGTGTTGGTTATCATAGTCTGTGTTGGTTATTATAGCATAGGTTGGTTATTATAGCCTGTGTTGGTTATTATAGCCTGTGTTGGTTATTATAGCCTGTGTTGGTTATTATAGTCTGTGTTGGTTATTATAGTCTGTGTTGGTTATTATAGCCTGTGTTGGTTATTATAGCCTGTGTTGGTTATTATAGTCTGTGTTGGTTATTATAGCCTGTGTTGGTTATTATAGCCTGTGTTGGTTATTATAGCCTGTGTTGGTTATTATAGTCTGTGTTGGTTATTATAGCCTGTGTTGGTTATTATAGCCTGTGTTGGTTATTATAGCCTGTGTTGGTTATTATGGCCTGTGTTGGTTATTATAGTCTGTGTTGGTTATTATAGCCTGTGTTGGTTATTATAGCCTGTGTTGGTTATTATAGTCTGTGTTGGTTATTATAGCATAGGTTGGTTATTATAGCCTGTGTTGGTTATTATAGCCTGTGTTGGTTATTATAGCCTGTGTTGGTTATTATAGCCTGTGTTGGTTATTATAGCCTGTGTTGGTTATTATAGCCTGTGTTGGTTATTATAGCCTGTGTTGGTTATTATGGCCTGTGTTGGTTATTATAGCCTGTGTTGGTTATTATAGCATAGGTTGGTTATTATAGCCTGTGTTGGTTATTATAGCCTGTGTTGGTTATTATAGCCTGTGTTGGTTATTATAGTCTGTGTTGGTTATTATAGCCTGTGTTGGTTATTATAGCCTGTGTTGGTTATTATAGTCTGTGTTGGTTATTATAGCCTGTGTTGGTTATTATAGCCTGTGTTGGTTATTATGGCCTGTGTTGGTTATTATAGCCTGTGTTGGTTATTATAGCCTGTGTTGGTTATTATAGTCTGTGTTGGTTATTATAGTCTGTGTTTGTTATTATAGTCTGTGTTGGTTATTATAGTCTGTGTTGGTTATTATTATAGCCTGTGTTGGTTATTATAGTCTGTGTTGGTTATTATAGTCTGTGTTGGTTATTATAGCCTGTGTTGGTTATTATAGCCTGTGTTGGTTATTATAGTCTGTGTTGGTTATTATAGCCTGTGTTGGTTATTATAGCCTGTGTTGGTTATTGTGGCCTGTGTTGGTTATTATAGCCTGTGTTTGTTATTATAGCATAGGTTGGTTATTATAGCCTGTGTTGGTTATTATAGCCTGTGTTGGTTATTATAGCCTGTGTTGGTTATTATAGTCTGTGTTGGTTATTATAGTCTGTGTTGGTTATTATTATAGCCTGTGTTGGTTATTATAGTCTGTGTTGGTTATTATAGCCTGTGTTGGTTATTATAGCCTGTGTTGGTTATTATGGCCTGTGTTGGTTATTATGGTCTGTGTTGGTTATTATAGCCTGTGTTGGTTATTATAGCCTGTGTTGGTTATTATAGTCTGTGTTGGTTATTATAGCCTGTGTTGGTTATTATAGCCTGTGTTGGTTATTATGGCCTGCGTTGGTTATTATGGCCTGTGTTGGTTATTATGGCCTGCGTTGGTTATTATAGTCTGTGTTGGTTATTATAGCCTGTGTTGGTTATTATAGCCTGTGTTGGTTATTATTGTCTAAGTCTGTGTTGGTTATTATTATAGTCTGTGTTGGTTATTATAGCCTGTATTGGTTATTATGGCCTGTGTTGGTTATTATGGCCTGTGTTGGTTATTATGGCCTGTGTTGGTTATTATAGCCTGTGTTGGTTATTATAGCCTGTGTTGGTTATTATAGCCTGTGTTGGTAATTATGGTCTGTGTTGGTTATTATAGCCTGTGTTGGTTATTATGGCCTGCGTTGGTTATTATAGCCTGTGTTGGTTATTATGGCCTGCGTTGGTTATTATAGTCTGTGTTGGTTATTATAGCCTGTGTTGGTTATTATAGCCTGTGTTGGTTATTATAGTCTAAGTCTGTGTTGGTTATTATTATAGTCTGTGTTGGTTATTATAGCCTGTATTGGTTATTATGGCCTGTGTTGGTTATTATGGCCTGTGTTGGTTATTATGGCCTGTGTTGGTTATTATAGCCTGTGTTGGTTATTATAGCCTGTGTTGGTTATTATAGCCTGTGTTGGTTATTATAGTCTGTGTTGGTTATTATGGCCTGTGTTGGTTATTATGGCCTGTGTTGGTTATTATAGCCTGTGCTGGTTATTATAGCCTGTGCTGGTTATTATAGCCTGTGTTGGTTATTATAGCCTGTGTTGGTTATTATAGCCTGTGTTGGTTATTATAGCCTGTGCTGGTTATTATAGCCTGTGTTGGTTATTATAGTCTGTGTTGGTTATTATAGCCTTTGCTGGTTATTGACCGTCATTGTTGTCCGGCAGCTGTTCTGTGATGTCATCTTTGTTTTTGAGCATGTTTACGGTTCCCTAGCAACAAGCATCCCACATCTGTCTCTCTTTCTCTGTAACTTCTGATGGCTTTTTTCT
This sequence comes from Leuciscus leuciscus, assembly GCF_965113295.1. Classification (NCBI taxonomy): domain Eukaryota; kingdom Metazoa; phylum Chordata; class Actinopteri; order Cypriniformes; family Leuciscidae; genus Leuciscus; species Leuciscus leuciscus. The sequence continues at coordinate 366,183 of NC_138736.1, forward strand.
TTCCCTGCATGAACTCTCTCTCTCTCTCTCTGGTCACTGTCATTTCCTCCTCTTTATTCCTCTGACACATCCGTCTAATTCTCTCCATCGTTCTTACACCCTCCCATTCATGTTTTGTATGGTAGAAATGTGCCTTTTCTGCATTTTTCATTGTGTTTTCAGTGTAACTGTTACTGATAGCATTTTCAAACATCTGTTCTTTACAGTGTTTCCTTTGCTCTCTGTCTCTCTAGTATGTAATGTTATGACGACCAGTGAGCGAAGGCCAATAAACATCAGTTTTATTGTTGTAGGTGTGGTCGCTGATCTGAGTTTGGTCGAGGAATCTGAGGATGTGAACGTTTCTCACAGTTCTGCTATGAGAATGAAACAAAGTGACTGCACTTGCTGAAAAATCACATTATGAGTTTCACACGGACAGATAAATGTATAGAGGAGAACAAAAGTCTGAGAGCATTAATGAACGTGACCGAATAATTGACCGACCAACAAACAGACCAACCAACCAACTAACTGACCGAGCAACTGACCGACCAATCAACTAACCAACTAACCGACCAACTAACTAACTGACCGAGCAACTATCCGACTGACCAACCAATCAACTAACCAACTAACCGACCAACTAACTGACCGTCCAATCAACTAACCAATTAACCGACTAACTATCCGACAGACCAACCAACCAACTAACTGACCGACCAATCAACTAACCAACTAACCAGGCAACTAACTAACTGACCGAGCAACTATCCGACTGACCAACCAATCAACTAACCAACTAACCGACCAACTAACTGACCGACCAATCAACTAACCAACTAACCGACCAACTAACCGACCAACTAACTGACCGACCAATCAACTAACCAACTACCCGACCAACTAACTGACCGACCAATCAACTAACCAACTAACCGATCAACTAACTGACCAACCAATCAACTAACCAACTAACCGACCAACTAACTGACCGACCAATCAACTAACCAACTAACCGACCAATCAACTAACCAACTAACCGACCAACTAACTGACCAACCAATCAACTAACCAACTAACCGACCAACTAACTGACCGACCAATCAACTAACCAACTAACTGACCAACCAATCAACTAACCAACTAACCGACCAACTAACTGACCGACCAATCAACTAACCAACTAACCGACCAACTAACTAACCAGAATCAAGCATTCGAAAGAAACTAGGGATGAACAACTATTAAAATTCTGCCTGATACTAATTAGCAATTATTTTAATTTTCATGAAATGGTTAATAACAAATAAATGTTCATTAATGAATTCTACAGTATTTGCCAATAATAATTAATAATAAAGTGTTTATTAAATAATTAAATAATTAATAATTTTAATAATTTTATGCAAAGTTAGGCCTCACAACAATATAGATTATGAAAAACTGATATTCATTTACCAGTGTTATTAAACTATAAATGTATTTCAAGATGAACTTAAACTGAGCATTAGATAATAGCAAAGTACATCTAAATGTGAATACAGGGGAAATTAATTAGGCACAGGCAATTAAATACCCATTATTAGCTGATATATATCCAATATCAAGTGATGCCAACATATAAAAACATTTCTAATCGGCTCTAATATCTAATAAGCAACACGATGCTGACAGAATCATCACGAGTCTGTTTGATTACTAGGCCTGAAGTCTGTAGAGCTGCGGATTAGACTGAAGCGCTTCAAATACTATTGCATGCAGAAATAAGAGTTCCAGCATGTTTTCAGCATATTTGTGCATTAACATCACAGTTTGTTCCTGAAGCTGCACTCATCGATAGCGCTTACATCACCACAGCACAATTACTGACAGAACCAGGCCATCAAACTCAGCTGAAGCATCACTTCAAGACCAGCAGTGATCATAGCCAGCGCTCCTGGGAAACGGCAGACATCCATCAGTCGTCGGTGTGTGTTTCATTCACACCGGAAACACAAGGTCAGGCTCATGTGGAGTGGAAGCTTGAAGCCACAGCGAATTACTCTAAACTGAAAGGATTTTGCAAGCAAAAAGTGACAGTGCCCGTAATGAATCACAGATCAGCATAGTTTGCGTCGCATCACATTTGCTGTGCATTGATAGGTTCACAAAACACTGAAATGAAGTTCCCATAACGTTGAGACGACTGACTGAGCGCTGATGTTGACTCGTGCGGTGTGTGTGTGTTCTGTGGCTCCCTGTAAAGTGTGTGATCGTGTGTGTTGGGCTGAGATGGGCACTAAACATTCATACGGCTGTAAATCAAAGCTGGATTTCTGTCCAAAGCTCATAGCTTGTTTTTCCATTGCCAGATTGAGCTCATTT
>NC_138736.1:371028-386028 GCF_965113295.1 Leuciscus leuciscus
CTGATGAATTCGGTTCGAGAGTAGAGATAAAATCCCGAGGCACACACGCAGACTAGCACACACACGCAAGGTCTCTCGCTCCCTCTCTCTGCCGTGCGCGCGCTACGCTTGCGCGCTCTTGCTTCCGGGAGATTTTAACTGATCTGCGGGCATCACGGAGCCGCTATCAATATGCGGGAGACTCCCGGAACTTCCGGGAGACTTGGGATGTCTGACAGAGCATCCGGAAAGTATTCACAGCACTTCACCTTTTCCACATTTTGTTATGTTACAGGACTACTGGACTACTGTAATGCTCTCCTGGCTGGTCTTCCAGCATCACTGTCAATCCTCTGCAACTGATCCAGATGCTGCAGCTAGAGTGGTCTTGAACGAGACGAAGAGAGCACACATCACTCCTCTCCTCACTACACTGCACTGGTTTCCAACAGCCGCTCGCATCAAGTTCAAGTCACTGACGTTTGTCTACAGAACAACCACTGGCTCTGCTCCCTCCTACCTAAACTCATTACTTCAGACCTACGTGCCATCCAGAACCCAGCGCTCTGCAAGTGAACGCCGTCTTGTGGTGCATCATCTCAAAGAGGCACTAAATCTCTTTCTCTGACCTTCACCTGGACTGTTCCCTGCTGGAGGAATGATCTAACTCAACCAGAGCGGATGAGTCCGGGGACATTCTCAAGAAACGGCTGAAGATGCATCTTTTTCGACAACACTTGATCCATTAATACCAACACTTTATCTTCTATTCTATATCTATTATCTTAAAAAAAAAGAAAAAAAGTGCACGTACTGCGTCAGAGTTGTTATCTGGGCTGTGTGCTGAGGGTCGTTGTCCTGTTAGAAGATGAACCATCGCCACAGTCTGAGGTCCAGAGCAGGTTTTCATCATGGATGTCTCTGTACATTCATCTTTCCCTCGATCCTGACGAGTCTCCCGGTTCCTCATCTTTCCATCGATCCTGACGGGTCTCCCGGTTCCTCATCTTTCCCTCGATCCTGACGAGTCTCCCGGTTCCTCATCTTTCCCTCGATCCTGATGAGTCTTCTAGTTCCTCATATTTCCCTCGATCCTGACGAGTCTCCCGGTTCCTCATCTTTCCATCGATCCTGACGAGTCTCCCGTTCCTCATCTTTCCCTCGATCCTGACGGGTCTCCCGGTTCCTCATCTTTACCTCGATCCTGACGGTTCTCCCAGTCCCTCATCTTTCCCTCGATCCTGACGAGTCTCCCGGTTCCTCATCTTTGCCTCGATCCTGACAAGTCTCCCGGTTCCTCATCTTTCCCTCGATCCTAACGAGTCTCCCGGTTCCTCATCTTTCCCTCGATCCTGACGAGTCTCCCGGTTCCTCATCTTTCCCTCGATCCTGACTAGTCTCCCGGTTCCTCATCTTTCCCCTCGATCCTGACGAGTCTCCCAGTTCCTCATCTTTCCCTCGATCCTGACGAGTCTCCCAGTTCCTCATCTTTCCCCCGATCCTGACGAGTCTCCCTGTTCCCCATCTTTCCCTCAATCCTGACGAGTCTCCCTGTTCCCCATCTTTCCCTCAATCCTGACGAGTCTCCCTGTTCCCCATCTTTCCCTCGATCATGACAAGTCTCCCTGTTCCTCATTTTTCCCTCAATCCTAACGAGTCTCCCTGTTCCCCATCTTTCCCTCAATCCTGACGAGTCTCCCTGTTCCCCATCTTTCCCTCGATCCTGACTAGTCTCCCAGTTCCTCATCTTTCCCCCGATCCTGACTAGTCTCCCAGTTCCTCATCTTTCCCCGATCCTGACGAGTCTCCCAGTTCCTCATCTTTTCCTCAATCTTGATGAGTCTCCCAGTTCCTCATTTCCCCATCTTTCCCTCGATCCCAATGAGTCTCCCTGTTCCTCATCTTTCCCTCGATCCTGACGAGTCTCCCAGTTCCTCATCTTTCCCTCGATCCTGACGAGTCTCCCGGTTCCTCATCTTTCCCTCGATCCTGACGAGTCTCCCGGTTCCTCATCTTCCTCGATCCTGACGAGTCTTCCGGGTCTCCCAGTTCCTCATCTTTCCCTCGATCCTGACGAGTCTCCCAGTTCCTCATCTTTTCCTCCATCTTGACGAGTCTCCCAGTTCCTCATCTTTCCCTTGATCTTGACGAGTCTCCCGGTTCCTCATCTTTCCCTCGATCCTGACGAGTCTCCCGGTTCCTCATCTTTTCCTCAATCTTGACGAGTCTCCCAGTTCCTCAGTTCCCCATCTTTCCCTCGATCCCAATGAGTCTCCCTGTTCCTCATCTTTCCCTCGATCCTGACGAGTCTCCCAGTTCCTCATCTTTCCCAGTTCCTCATGAATATGGACTTGTTTTGTTTGAGAAAGGTCTCCAACATGTGTTAAAACGTATAAGGGTCATTGGAACCAATAGTTTAGGGGACCATTTCTTTGTTAAAGCTTTACTTTACTGTGTTATATTAAAGTGTCCTGTCCTTGAGAGAAAGAACGTATTATATTGATGTTTTGAGAGGACTCCAGTTTACAGTTAGAGCCTGGCCAAATCCAACCTTGGAAAAGCCCTTCTCCCCCGATCGCTCAACTCTAGGAGGAGTCCTGGTGGTTTCACACTTCTTCCATTTACGGATGATGGAGGCCACTGTGCTCATTGGGAACTTCAATGCTGCAGAAAGTTTTCTGTACCCTTCCCCAGATCTGTGCCTCGATACTATCCTGTCTCGGAGCTCTACAGACAATTCCTTGGACTTCATGGCTTGGTTTGTGCTCTGACATGCACTGTTAACTGTGGGACCTTATATAGACAGGTGTGTGCCTTTCCAAATCATGTCCAATCAGCTGAAGTCACCACAGGTGGACTCCAATCAAGTTGTAGAAACATCTCAAGGATGACAAGTTAAAACTGGAGATGCACCTGAGCTCAATTTTGAGTGTCATGGCAAAGGCTGTGAATACTTATGTACATGTGATTTTTAAAAAAACATTTTTTATAAATTTGCAAAGATTTCAAACAAACTTCTTTCAAGTTGTCAGTATGGGGTATTGCTTGTAGAATGTTGAGGAAAATAATTCATTTCATCCATTTTGGAATAAGGCTATAACATAACAAATTGTGGAAAAAGTGAAGTGCTGTGAATACTTTCAGGATGCACTGTATGTACGTTTATACTTACTAGTTGTTTTTAAAATGTGCGCCATTCAAAAAGGAATGTTCCAGTAATGTTTGTAAAATGATAAAATGGAAACTCCCATGTTTTTTGCTAACCTTTACATAAACAAGAAAAATTGTCACATACTGTGATGTTGAAAGAAAAACTACTATGAACCCAGCTAACAAAAAATGTTCTAATAATGTTTTGCTAATGTTCCATAACTAATGTAAGTTATGAAAACTTTATTTCTGAAAATGTTATTTCTGAGCAGGCCTCTGTCTGGCCAGACACGCTGAGAGATTCTGCTATAATTTCAGTACTAATACAGTAATATTCACAATGCATCACTCACCGATGTCACAGTTCTCCCCTGTAAACCCAGACTGGCACTCGCTGCAGTCGGGCCCTGTGAAGCCCCGTCGACACACACACCGGCCCCTCACACACCGGCCCCGGTCACTGCAGCTGTTCGGGCAGGTTTTGCTGGAGCAGTCCTGACCGGAGAAGCCCACGTCACACACACACTTCCCATCCACACACCTGCCTTTGCTATTGCAGTTACTGGGACAGGCTTGGGACGAGCAGTCGGGCCCCGTGAACCCGCTCTCACACACACACTGTCCGTTCACACACCGGCCCCGGTCACTGCAGTCTCCAGGACACGATCTAGATGAGCAGTCCGGACCCGTGAACCCGCTCTCACACACACACTGTCCGTTCACACACCGGCCCCCGTCACTGCAGTCTCCAGGACACGATCTAGATGAGCAGTCCGGACCCGTGAACCCGCTCTCACACACACACTGTCCGTTCACACACCGGCCCCGGTCACTGCAGTCTCCAGGACACGATCTAGACGAGCAGTCCGGACCCGTGAACCCGCTCTCACACACACACCTGCCGTTCACACACCTGCCTTTGCTATTGCAGTTACTGGGACAGGCCTGGGACGAGCAGTCCGGACCCGTGAAGCCGCTCTCACACACACACTGTCCGTTCACACACCGGCCCCGGTCACTGCAGTCTCCAGGACACGATCTAGACGAGCAGTCCGGCCCTGTGAACCCCCTCTCACACACACACCTGCCGTTCACACACCTGCCTTTGCTATTGCAGTTACTAGGACAGGCCTGGGACGAGCAGTCCTGACCCGTGAAGCCGCTCTCACACACACACTTCCCATCGACACACTGTCCTCGACTGCTGCAGTCATCAGGACATGTTTTCACAGAGCAGTCCTGACCCGCGAATCCAGAGTCACACACACACTTCCCATTCACACACCGGCCGCGGTTATTGCAGTTCTCCGGACATGTTTTCCCAGAGCAGTCCGGCCCAGAGAAACCCGGGTCACACACACACTGTCCGTTCACACACCGGCCCCTGTTACTGCAGTCTCCAGGACAGTCTGGGACACTGCAGTCTGGCCCACTGAATCCTGAGAAACACACACACTTCCCGTCCACACACCGGCCCTGGTCACTGCAGTCATCGGGACACTCGTCAGTCTCGGGGCGACTGGTGGTGCAGACCGAACCTGTGGAGCAACAACAGCACATTACAGAACCAATGCTAAATAATGAATGAATCTGGAATCCTATTCTGAAAAGTAAACAAACAAAAAAAGTGGTAAGTCAGTTTATCTGGGAGGATCTCATTTGATTAGAACTGAATTTCTCCTATTGGGATCCTTTAGGATTGGATTCCTTGATCCAATCCAAGGTCTTCACAAACATGATCATATTACGCCAATCCTAGCATCACTTCACTGGCTGCCGGTTCGCTTTAAGGTTGTCCTAATAATTCTCCTATTTGTTTACAAGTGCTTAAATAACCTGGCTCTCCTCTACCTCTCTGAGCTTTTAGTGCAATACAATCCTTCCAGGGGTCTTAGATCAGGGACACAGAAACTTTTATCTATCCCACGGTTCAGACTAAAACAAAGAGGTCATCGTGCCTTTGCTATTGCGGGCCCTAAATTATGGAATAGTTTGCCATTTCAGGTTAGATCTTCACCTGACTTGTCAATTTTCAAGTCAAAGCTAAAAACCTACTTTTACTCACTTGCTTTTAATAATCAGTAATTTGTGCCATGTTTTTAGGCATGTATTTTAGGAATGTTGTCTGTTTCAATTTCTACATGTCTCACGTGTTCTTGTTTTATGATGTTTTGTAAAGCATGTTGGTCAGCTTCGGCTGTATAAATTGTGCTATATAAATAAACTTTGACTTTGACTACAGTTACAGCTCTAATGGAAAGGTCTGGGATGGGTCTGAGATAGGTCTGGGATCGGTCTGAGATAGGTCTGGGATAGGTCTGAGATAGGTCTGAGATAGGTCTGAGATAGGTCTGGGATGGGTCTGAGATAGGTCTGGGATCGATCTGGGATCGGTCTGAGATAGGTCTGGGATCGGTCTGGGATCGGTCTGAGATAGGTCTGAGATAGGTCTGGGATGGGTCTGAGATAGGTCTGGGATGGGTCTGAGATAGGTCTGGGATCGATCTGGGATTGGTCTGAGATAGGTCTGGGATCGGTCTAGGATCAATCTGGGATGGGTCTGAGATCGGTCTGGGATGGGTCTGGGATAGGTCTGAGATAGGTCTGGGATCGGTCTGGGAAAGGTCTGGGATCGGTCTGGGAACGGTCTGGGATGGGTTTGGGAAAGGTCTGGGATGGGTCTGGGATTGGTCTCCTTCAGGAAGGCTTCACCTTTGCTCTGCTGGGAGGAACAGCATCCGTCCGGACCTCCACATTTCTCCCTCAGATCTGACACCTCCTTCTCCAGTCTTTCCATACGCTCCCGCAACGCTGCAAAGTCCAGCTCGCACTGACAGCCGGAGCCAGAGCCCGAGCCGGACACCAGCCGGATCCGATGGGTCAGGACCAGAGGAGACCCGGGCTCCAGGAGCATCTCTTTCTCTCCGGACCCGTCCTGAACACATGTGTCCGAGACAATGACCTTCACCGGCTGGGATCTGAGATCCTGAGCTCCCGATGAGAGGACCGGAGGAGGCAGGAGCAGAAACGCCAACACAAATGCCATGTTTAAGAGGAACATCCCCAAAATCAATGGATGATGGTTTGTTCGTGAACGACAAGGTCTTTTATTATATTCAGATCAGCACTCAAAACATTTAGATTCAGTTTTTGCAGATGAACCGCTGATGTCTAACTCTTCTTCTCTTCAAGTGTCTGTCCGACCTGTTTCAAACTAACAGAATTTTCAGGTTAGACACTCATCATACATGTATGTACAGTTGAAGTTGATATAAAAACAGCATTTGCAACCCATTTTACTTCCCAGTTTCAGGATGGTTAGAGGCGACGGTTTATGAGAGGGTCTGTTGAAAGTCATTTCAGAGCCGATTTCATTTTGATGTAAGATTTTAAAGACAAATTTCTTTTCGATGAATGACACATAATGAGAGCAGGAACGTGTATTAAGAGAGTAAACAGTGTCTATGTTAATTCCATGATGGCTTTAAAAACAGTGTCCAGAGAAGTTCCAGTGTCTGCCAGATCAAACCAAGGAAAGTAAATATCACGATCCTTTCCTGCTAAAATTAATTAAAATTAAAATTAATTCAGTTCTGCAGCCGCAGTTCTGATATCAGTGACTTTACCTGTGGACATAAAGAGGGAAACAAGGTTTTGATGTCACGTTAAACTATGAAACTGTTGCGTTTGGACATGATTTCATACCATACACTGCAAAACATGATGTTCTGCCTCAGTGTTTCTGTCTTATTTTCCAGCACAAATATCTAAACATTCTTAAATCAAGATACATTTACTGGAGAAGCAACATGACTGAAGATATTAAGCCTTGCTTTCTGAAAAAATTATGAAAATGAAGTGAGTTTGTGCTTAAAACAAGAAAAATATCAGTCAGTGGAGTCAGAAAAATCATCTCGTTTTCCCTTTGAATGAAGATTATTTGTCTGACTCGACTGAGAGACACTTGTTCTTGTTTAAAGCACAAACTCACTTCATTTTCATGATTTTTTTTGATGATCTTCAATAATTTTTATTCTCCAGTAATTTATCTTGATTTAAGAATGTTTAGATATTTGTGCTGGAAAACAAGACAGAAACACTGAGGAAGAACACATTTTTTTTGCAGGACGTTTAATTGCTTTAATTGCTTTTAATTGCTGTTAATTGCTTAATGGACGTTTAATTGCTTTTTCCTCCAAAGGAAATCAAGAACAAACATCTGAGATAAAGTTGATACTCAAAATGTTCTTGATATGGTGAAATGTAAAATCTCTGTCTGGTCTGTCTGTCAGTTCATGTCATTGGTCTTTCCGTACAACAACGTTCTAGAGCTTGACCATCATATCCGGCATCTCAACCACGCTGATTCTCCAGTATAGAACTGAGATCTTTAAAAGACATTTTTAACAGCTTGTGTTTGAGCACGTGTTATCATAAGAAGAAACTCTTATCAGAGCTGGAGAACATACTGTGGCTTCGGGAAACACTGAACTCTGATCTATGTTGATAACGACGGAAGTTTGCTAATTGCTAACAGTGATTTTGGGAAACACATCCCGCATCGGGAAGCTCAGACGGTGCTGCACTTTTCATCCCACCAAAAGCCTATATTTGTCTCTGAGTCTTCAGCTGAGAAAGGAGAAAATACTACAGTTAAGTTACGGCTACTCCTGTGTGGTTTAGGCCAGACTCATGTCTCTCTTCATGGTCAGTTTAAACATCAATAAAACCCCAGTAACACCTGTCTGATGGCATCTGCCTGTGCTTAGAGACGGTCGTCAGGCACAGGTCAGAGAAAGGACAATCTGCAGGCCTTTTCTCAGTGATGATGATGATGATGATGATGATGAAAAACACAAGTGTGGAGCTGAAGGGGAAATATCACATTACGCCTCAGGACCGAACGTGAATCATAAAGATATTAAGCCTGCGACTGATAGGAAATGAGCTGTGAGGTTTGACTGGAACTGGCAGAGGATTCATGTCTTCTGCTATCGTGATTATCACTGTTTCAAAACCATCTATAAAAGCAGATTAGAATATTCATAAACATTAATCTGTGGGATTTCACAAACAGTTGTGTTACAGAAAATGTTAAAAATCATTTTCACTAATTGAAATACACGTTAATGTTATTATCCCAAGCGTTTGATCTAACATTAGATCGGTTCATGCACTGATTCTCTACACGTTCATCATCTGCCGCTCTTCACACACAGGTTTTCGCCTTTGGTTTGTTTGCTGAACGTTTTTACGGTTCAGCTTCTGTAAAACTGCTTTTAAACCGCATGTATTGTGAAATACACATAAAACTGACTGGACTGTTGAATATTTCAGCTGTTGCGTCTTTGATGATTCTTCCTTCCCATCTCATCATTTCCCTTCATTAACAAACGCCATCATCAATTTACCCTCAAATGAGCTCAATCTCTCTAAACCGTTTCTCTCCTGGACTGCTCTTTATCTCTCCAGAAGTCAGAAGCCCCAGAACTCATATGAAGTCTAGACAGACTGTAATAAGCTGCACATTTTGGTAATAAAAGTGTAATAGCCAGAGATCACATGATCACGATTCCCTGAAAAGATGAAAACTGTGATTGAGATTCAACCCAAACCTCAGAAGAGCGTCTGCACACTCTCTGATGCACATCATCTCTCACAGCCATTTTAACCAGATTACAGACTAACCAGTTCAACACAACTATACTGCCTGTGACAACAGATACTGCCATTTAAAAGTTTGAGGGTTGGTCAAATGTTTAATGTTTGTGAAAGAGTCTCTTCTGCTCATCAAAGCTGCATTTATTTGATAAAAAATACAGTAAAACAGTGAAATATTATTATAATGTAAATCATCTGTTTTCTATGTGAATATACAGTAAAGTTTAATTTATTCTGTGATCAAAGCTGAATGTTCAGCATCATTACTCCAGTCTTCAGTGTCACATGATCCTTCACAAATCACTCTAATATGATGATTTGATGATCAACAAACATTTATGATTATGATCAGTGTTGAAAACAGTTTTTTCAGTGGAAAGTTGTTTTTTTTCAGGATTCTTTGATGAATAAAAAGTTCAAAATAACAGCATTTATTTGAAATAAAATCTTTTGTAACATTATAAATGTCTAGAAGTGAATGTAAATTCAACACGTTTGAATATGAGCAGATGTGGACAGATGTGCAACTCTCTTCTAAACCATCCTGATGCTAAAGATTAGTTCCTGAAGTTAGTGATGAATTACCGCAGGCATCAGAGGGTTAATATCAAGTGTAAGTATTATTAGATGATGGATAGAGAAGAAGGTTTTACCTGCAGATTCGCTGATGCTTCTTCACACACTCCTGTCAGTCGCTGTTCCTCACAGATCTGGGAAACTCCTGACTGACGGGGAAGAAAGAGGAGAGAGAAAGAGGAGAGAGAGAGAGAGAGAGAAAGCAGTAAAATTTCCTCATACTTGAAGAATGTTTCCTCTCCTCCTCTCTCTCTCTCTCTCTCTCTCTCTCTCTCAGCTTCACTGATGTAATTCTATGTGCTTTACTGGTCCCTGCTGGGCGGATCATTTCGATGGAAAACATCTGATTTTTTAGATATTTTGAATGACCAGTCGAAAGTTTTATGCCTTTGAACTCATCTCTGGATATTCCTCCATCGCCTGACCTTTTAAAATCCTATTTGTGTGTTAATTTACTATCGCCTCACACGAACACGCGGTCCTGATTACTCCTGATCTCAGTTTGCTTCAGGACAGAAACATCTTTCAATATTTACATGCTCCTCTTAAACTGCAGCTGTGTGAACAAAAGGGCAAATAAATACATAATAATCCGGCATGAAAGAAAGAAATGTCACACCACACCCCGACAGAATCACAGCGCTGCAGAATACGTGTTTAACGTTTCATTTAAATTATTTAAATACATCATTAACAATAATGCAAAGTGCAGCACATGCATCGCAAAAAAAAAGAAGAAAAAAGTGCTTTTCATTACAAATATCTAAACATTCTTCAATCAAGATACATTTACTGGAGAAGCAAAATGAGTTAAGATATTAAAATTAATTAAAATGAAGTGAGTTTGTGCTTAAAACTAGAAAAAAGATCTGTCATTGGAGTCATCTTGTAATCATAATCAATAATCATCTTGTTTCCCTTTGAATGAAGTTTTATCAGAAGTGACTTACAGCATATTCAACTATATTTTCCTCTCCCTGTGGATCTCTAACAACATGTTTCTGTAGTTTAGTTTCCTTACCTGTGTTTAGTTGCCATAGTGACTCATTTGTTGACCGGTTAGTTCCACCTGTTCCTGGTTTTCTCCCTCATTAGTGTATCTCCATGTCAGGTTTGGTCTGGTGCACTCCTGCGGTTTTCTTGTGTTTCAGAGTTTTCATTTAATAAATATTCCGCTTTGCAAATGGATCCAGACTTCATCTGTCCGTAAGTCACATCAGTATCTTTCCATCCTCTTTCTTCTCTTCACTCAGTTCATCTTCTCCACACGCAGAGACTCTTTTCTCAATGGCAGCTTCTTCATCGGAGTCTGACGTCAGTCACTGATGCTCATCTACACCTACAGGACGAGTGGGGTTTCAATGGCCGTCAGTGTTCAGATGTTTCAACACTTTCCTGAATCCCAGTTTCATGTGAGACTCGTCGACAGGAATCATTGCTCTGTCGGAGCGGTTAGAGCTGTTTATCTTCCACACAATAAAGTTTCTGTTTTCAGTTGAAGACGGTGTCGTGTTAGCGGCCCTAAGAGAATAACTAATGACTTTTACAACGGAAATGTATCAATCTAAAATGTATTTAATCTGGACAATAACTTTATTCTAGATCTGCTGTAAAGCCTGAACACTCTGTTACTGTAAAGCTGCTGTGAAACAGTCTGTGTTGTAAAAAGCTCTGTATAATTGGGACTTGACACACAATACATGTACGATCCGCTTACATAACTCTTAAAAATAAAGCTTCCATAAGAGGGTTTTCCACGTTATTCTCAGTGAACATTATAATAACCCTTCTCCACTATAATGAACCTGGAAAGGTTCTGTGGATGTTAAATGTTTTCACAACTGGAAGTGTGTATGTGTCACGCAGGAGGAAAATGATCACAGAGAAACTCGGTCAGTCTGATTCTCCATGCCGTCTCAGACAGACACACTTCAGTGATTATACAGTAAAGTGCAGCAGGTCTGAAGCACACACGATGGTTTATGTGGAGCTGGAGGATTCTGGAGCATTAAAGTCTCTATAGACTCTCAGCATCTTGAAAATCAATATCTCAGAATGGAAACAGGACTAAGTGTTGCTGACGTTCTCCAGATTCGGCTCTGCAGAGAAGACCATTTTTTTCAATTAATAAATCATCATCACCAAACATTTCGTCAGCTAGCCTCATTAGCTCGACTTTAATACCAGCCGTTCCTCCACAGCCGACTCTTGCGCAGGTGTAGTTGAGTCCGAGTCCGAGGAGGAGGAGGAGGAGGAGGAGGAAGAGGAGGGGGGGAGGAGGGAGATTTCAGATTCTGATGACTGTACCTTATGTGTAGTTTCAGTACTGAAGTCGATGTTGAAAAGCCTGTTTAACTTCACAGACACTGACCGACGGAGACGCCACAGTAAACACACAGCTGTGTGTGTGTGTGTGTGTGTGTGTGTATGACCTGTGACAACAAGAACCGAAGGTCAGATTTATATTTGTTTAGCAGAGACACACGAACTGAGCGGCGATCCGATCGATGGATGTAAATCCCCTGACCGAACAACACTAGACTCAAACAGTGATCGGACGTCCAAGACAAACAGCATCTAACAGTGGCACGTTCTCCAATGTAAAAATGACCAGTTCTGACATCATTTAACATCACAGTTTAGCAATGTTCACGCTGCTGGTTTACAGAAATTGGAAGTGGACAGAAATGAGGCCTAAACTCTAAGAATTACAAAAATAGTAAATTCAATCGATTCTGTATATCATATATTAGATCCATTTGGCATCACTGACAGCTTTCATTAGTGTAAATGTAAGTAAGTAAGTAAGTAAATGATGGCACACTGTTTAAATTAAATACAGTTTTCTATAAGTGACTTTGATTATAGTGATTATTATCATCTAATGTTGTCCATTTTGTTGCTTGCATCATAACTTGTTTATAGTTGGACTTCATTAAATTATAACTCTGTATCATGTTTGCAAAGTGATTTCCATTCAGTTCCCCAGCTCAGTTCTGGATGCTGCACATCTCTGTGTGTTCGCCTTGTTTTTCTGAGGACTGAGCAAAACAACTGTCAGGTTTTCAAGGTGGGAAACAATGAGACTCATCCAACAAACAGAGGCTGCCGTGAAGAAGCGGCACACGCTGCGTGAAATGAAGGTTTGTAGGGGAAATTCTGCTTTGTCCATTTTCAGAAGGCCAAGACTGGAAGAACATCAAGAAACGACAGAGCGCTGGCTATCACTCCTCAGAGAGGCCGAGAGAACAGAAGGCCGACAGTCTGACTTTACAAGACAAGGCCTGACGTTTCTTCTTCAGACGCACCATATGCTGGAGCTCATCTAATAAACCAGTGGAAAACCTGGAAGAAAAACAGGAGCTCTGAATGGAGAAAAGAGCGGATGTTCCCACAATGTTTCAATTCTGACTGATCAATTCACTTGGAAATATACTAATAACCCATAACATCTCTTTTAAATCATTGTGTGCCTGTTCCAGGGTTAACCTCTTCACAGCTGAAGGTCAGTGCAAAGCAATATAATGCGCAATAACAGCATTAACTAGAAAAACATCCTTACACAACGCCGGATTATTGCACAACAAGAAACAAGAAAAAGCTTAGAAACAAAGACAAACTCTGCATTGCCTTAAAAAATACATTAAAAATCTATATATGCTTCATAAACAAGTCTGATATTTCATTTCAGCAAAATCAACATTCAGAACATGCAAATTAGCTGAAATACTGACATTTATTTTGCGTTGTAACTGTTTATTTGACACTGAACAGCCAGATCTGTCATGTAACGTGACTTGCTTCAGTATATCTGGGAATAGGTCATCATGAGCGAGGGATGTCGATGTTCTCTACGTCCAGACAAACACAGAGAAACATTCACAATCTAAAAGGCCACCATTGTGTCGGAGAAGTGCGTCAAAGCTGACCATTCAGGAGAATAACACAAGCGGAGAAATATCCCAGCAATGCGGACAGAGGGAGTGAGAGAACGAGAGACCCGGAGGTAGAAGAGATGCTCGGAGTGACAGAGTGAGAGAAGAGTGCGACTCTGGATCTGGAAGTGAACTTAGTTTTTATGATGGTGAGACGAGACATGAAACACAACTATGACAAACACATTATATACAAAATATTACACTATCATTGACCAATCAGATTATTCAAGAGAACAATGAAACATGAAATTGTTATTGGTAAGCACTGGTGTAGACAGAAAACTCTTAGATTTCATCAGAAAGAGGACCGAAAGTGTTACGGGTTTGGAATGACATGAGGGTGAATCATTAATTACAGGATAAACTAACCTTTTAAGTCACACTACAAAAAATACTTTTCTGATTTATTATATGGTCTCTAGACCACAAGTGAAAATGTCAGAATCAATCTGGCTTTTCATGTTCACAATGTCATCCAGAAAATATGGGTTCATGTCAAACCCAGTCCTCAAAAACAGCCATTATCCAATAGAAAGACAGGGATCATGTTGTACATTGTGCAGAAGAGGTTAAATGATTATAAATGATTTGTGAAAAGCTGTGTTGGACCGAGAGCCGCTTCAGACGGTGTTGTGTGTCTGTGTTAGATTAGCAATGCATATTTCCCAGCAGCTGTAAAATCCATGAGTGCAGAACATCTGGCCCTGGAGGGAAGCCCTTTATAGGGGACATGAGTCTGTGTACGAGCCTCGAGCACAGCTGGCAGATCCATCCGGTCCAGGTGTGAGCGTCTCAGACCAGCTTCTGGTTCACCTGAGCCTCAACACAAGCACAGAGCTGGATTACTGCTAACAACTTAATTCATTAACATCCAAACTCTAACGTAAAGAAGAACCCCGACAGTCTCAGTGTTCAACCTTCATCCGTTCAGTTATGCGTAACATCCAGACTTCATCCAAAGCTCACCTCACATCTACTCATCCCTGGGTTTCACAGCTTTGTTGTTGGAGTAGAAGAAACGATGACATCACTTTTTGCAGAACTGCTTTATAGATGAAAACAACTAATTCAATAATTGATGGTCTTCATAACGAAACTGAATCAACACTGAACTGACTTCAGCTGAACAACAGACCAAATGCATATTTTTCCTGTTATCACTGTAAAGCTGCTTTGAAACACTCTGTATTGTATAAAGCGCTACAGAAATAAAGCTGACTGAATAATAACTTGATTATTCAAACCCAGACACACTTTAGAGCTGTAATATAAGTGGCTGTATGTAGTTTTCTTAGGTCTCAAAGTTGCTGACCTTTCCATTCAATAACAGTCTCTATCGACTGAGAAATGCTTTATCATCTTTCACACATTTGCTCTCATCCGTTAATGTGTGTGTTACTCGATCTTATTTGATACCATTGACCACAACATTCTTTTAAATAGACTCGAAAATTATGTTGGCATTAGTGGAATTGCATTAGCATGGTTTAAATCACACTTATCTGACCGTTATCAGTTTGTAGCAGTAAATGAAGAGTCTTATCGATCACAAGTTCAGTATGGCGTACCACAAGGCTCAGTACTAGGACCGCTGCTGTTCACTCTGCACATGCTACCATTAGGAGATATCATTAGGAAGCATGGCATTAGTTTTCACTGTTATGCTGATGATACTCAGCTCTATATTTCTTCACGC
>NC_138736.1:393528-411028 GCF_965113295.1 Leuciscus leuciscus
CACCTAAAGGATTATTAGGAACACCATACTAATACTGTGTTTGACCCCCTTTCGCCTTCAGAACTGCCTTGATTCTACGTGGCATTAATTCAACAAGGTGCTGAAAGCATTCTTTAGAAATGTTGGCCCATATTGATAGGATAGCATCTTGCAGTTGATGGAGATTTGTGGGATGCACATCCAGGGCACGAAGCTCCCGTTCCACCACATCCCAAAGATGCTCTATTGGGTTGAGATCTGGTGACTGTGGGGGCCATTTTAGTACAGTGAACTCATTGTCATGTTCAAGAAACCAATTTGAAATGATTCGAGCTTTGTGACATGGTGCATTGTCCTGCTGGAAGTAGCCATCAGAGGATGGGTACATGGTGGTCATAAAGGGATGGACATGGTCAGAAACAATGCTCAGGTAGGCCGTGGCATTTAAACGATGCCCAATTGGCACTAAGGGGCCTAAAGTGTGCCAAGAAAACATCCCCCACACCATTACACTACCACCACCAGCCTGCACAGTGGTAACAAGGCATGATGGATCCATGTTCTCATTCTGTTTACGCCAAATTCTGACTCTACCATCTGAATGTCTCAACAGAAATCGAGACTCATCAGACCAGGCAACATTTTTCCAGTCTTCAACTGTCCAATTTTGGTGAGATCGTGCAAATTGTATCCTCTTTTTCCTATTTGTAGTGGAGATGAGTGGTACCCGGTGGGGTCTTCTGCTGTTGTAGCCCATCCGCCTCAAGGTTGTGCGTGTTGTGGCTTCACAAATGCTTTGCTGCATACCTCGGTTGTAACGAGTGGTTATTTCAGTCAAAGTTGCTCTTCTATCAGCTTGAATCAGTCGGCCCATTCTCCTCTGACCTCTAGCATCAACAAGGCATTTTCGCCCACAGGACTGCCACATACTGGATGTTTTTCCCTTTTCACACCATTCTTTGTAAACCCTAGAAATGGTTGTGCGTGAAAATCCCAGTAACTGAGCAGATTGTGAAATACTCAGACCGGCCCGTCTGGCACCAACAACCATGCCACGCTCAAAATTTGTTTAAATCACCTTTTTTTTCCCATTCTGACATTCAGTTTGGAGTTCAGGAGATTGTCTTGACCAGGACCACACCCCTAAATGCATTGAAGCAACTGCCATGTGATTGGTTGATTAGATAATTGCATTAATGAGAAATTGAACAGGTGTTCCTAATAATCCTTTAGGTGAGTGTATATTGTAATCATCATTAGTATATTCACTTTTATCACTAGTATTAAACATATCTAATATCTTATAAAACTTAATATGTAATGATTATGATTGCTCGCTTCTGTATGAAATATGTAAAATGTGGTTAGTTGGTAAGTTTCTACAAGAAAGCGGATCTCTGGCGCCCTCTTGCTGCAGGAGATCTCATATTTCTACTGATTGCATTTGCAACAAAAATCACCAAATTAAGCAGAAAATTGAGAAATCTGACACTCTCTGGGAGTGAAGAGAGAAACTCCTGAGATCTTTGACTGAACAATGTTCCTAAGGTGAGATTTTGGAAAGATTACGGTACATTTACGGTTTTCATTTTCATATTTCTTGGTCATAGGATGGGCATTTTTTTTGTTTTTGTCACTACCAAGTCTGCATAAAAGGGGTCAAAATAAAATGGGAAAACCCATGGGAAAACCTCTGAGACGAACATCCACACAGGATCCGCCAGAACTGAGGGGAGGAAAGCCCAGACTAATGACATGATCTTCACAATGACTGATTTACAGTGAACTCTGTTAGAGAGACATATGAGTTCATCTCTTCAGTAAAACACTCACTCTCCTGAGTAACAAAAGCAGAACTGATGCTGATTCCTGTTTTATTACGAGCTCGGCCTCGATCTCTTTTCTCCAGAAGACTCTGTTCAGTGTTTGCTTGAGGATTCTAAGAGAATGAACAGGTGATTCTCCGGAGGTGGAGATTTAGAGACTCCATATCTTTTACACACACACACACACACACACACACACACACACACACACACACACACACACACACACACACACACGTATTTACGGAAGTGTACCTTTAAAACTAAACGAAAATTAGAAATGTGGCCTTGGCAATAAACTGAAATAAGTTTAATTTGAATCAGTAAAATTATTACCTGCAAATAAATAAGAACAAACTAAAACTGAAATAAAAATAAAGTGCTATTTATAAAAATTTAAAAAACGAATAAAAAAATGACAAAAGCACAACGAAATTACTAAAAAAGAAAACTAATATAGAAATAAAAGCTAAAGACACATGAAACTATCGAGTCAGATCATTTATGATTATATATGAAATATTCTCATACTCTCTCACAACACCATAACTTAGTATTTATCAAATTTATTTTCTCCTCTACAAATGAAGACAGTAGTTCAAAACTCTCATACAGACCGGAGAGAAACTCAGGAAAGAAACTCTCACACAGACCGGAGAGAAAATGTACAGCGTTTTCCTTGTGAAAGCTCATTTAAATAAAAAAGTAAAAAAGCAGGTTTAAATTTACATAAATCATCACTCCTTCACAGATAACAGAAGCATGCTAGAGCAGTGCATGATGGGAAAGTTTCTGACACATAAATCATCATCATAAGATGAAGTGAGATACACATGAAAAGAAGCCATGAAGATCAGACGGAAAACAAGAAAATACCTTCGATCAGAAGATAAACAAATTCACAGAAAGAAACTGTACGTCGCGCCTCACGTCCTGTTCCCTTTACAGAGAGAGTTTAACCGTTGGACTGCTGGTGGATTGGAAAACTAACTCTCCCTGCACCTGTCAATCAAACTCATTCACTAATAAATCATATTGACTGGTAAACAGATCCATGTTGGATTTTATCAAGTCTTTACAACAATAACTTGTGTGAAATGAGTCATGATTTCAGCAGCAGCACAGGCTGAATATTACAGGTATTGCTGGATCATGATAGTGGTTTGTAGCAAAAGCAGAAGCACATCTGCAAAAGAAAACATTAAAGGCAGAAGATTCTGTGTTATCCTAAAATCTGATATTATTGACATCGAATACTACAAGCTTTGTCATCAGGTTCAGAGTCAGCAACAACGAGAACGGACCGAATATTCAGCAAACGTCCTGAAAAAGTCCCCGTGAGAGAGAACACACATGTAGAAACACGTGACTGCGACGGATTATTTCTCATACTCAAATATTTATATCACACATCTCTAGTAGAAGCACATTATTTAAATAATCTCAATAAAAATCTGTAAAAAGAAAACAAAAAAACATACGTATAAAAAGACAGCAGGTGATGCACTGCATACAGGAACTAAAACAGGAGGGAGAAGTAAAGCGGGAACGACGAGTCTGATGCGGGAACATTGAGTCTGATGCGGGAACATCGGATGTGGGAACGTCGAATCTGATGAGGGAACGACGAGTCTGATGCGGGAGCGTTGAGTCTGATGTGGGAACGACGAGTCTGATGTGGGAACGACGAGTCTGATGCGGGAACGTTGAGTCTGATGTGGGAACGACGAATCTGATGAGGGAACGACGAGTCTGATGCGGGAACGTCGAGTCTGATGTGGGCACGACGAGTCTGATGTGGGAACGACGAGTCTGAGTCTGATGTGGGAACGACGAGTCTGATGTGGGAATGACGAGTCTGATGTGGGAACGTCGAGTCTGATGTGGGAACGACGAGTCTGATGTGGGAACGTCGAGTCTGATGTGGGAACGACGAGTCTGATGTGGGAACGTCGAGTCTGATGAGGGAATGACGAGTCTGATGTGGGAACGACGAGTCTGATGTGGGAACGTCGAGTCTGATGAGGGAATGACGAGTCTGATGCGGGAACGTCAAGTCTGATGTGGGAATGATGAGTCTGATGCGGTAACATTGAGTCTGATGTGGGAACGACGAGTCTGATGCGGGAACGTCGAGTCTGATGAGGGAATGACGAGTCTGATGCGGTAACATTGAGTCTGATGTGGGAACGTCGAGTCTGATGCGGGAACATTGAGTCTGATGTGGGAACGTCTGATGTGGGATCGACGAGTCTGATGCGGGAACATTAAGTCTGATGTGGGAACGTCTGATGTGGGAACATCAAGTCTGATGTGGGAACGTCGAGTTTGATGAGGGAACGACGAGTCTGATGCGGGAACGTCGAGTCTGATGCAGGAACGTCGAGTCTGATGCAGGAACGTTGAGTCTGATGCGGGAACGTTGAGTCTGATGAGGGAACGTTGAATCCGATGCGGGAACGTCAAGTCTGATGGGGAAACGTCGAGTCTAATGTGTGAACGTCGAGTCTGAAGTGGGAACGTCAAATCTGAAGTGGGAACATCTGATGTGGGAACGTCGAGTCTGATGCAGGAACATTGAGTCTGATGTGGGAACGGCGAGTCTGATGTGGGAACGGCGAGTCTGATGCGGGAACGACGAGTCTGATGCGGGAACGACGAGTCTGATGCGGGAACGTCGAGTCTGATGAGGGAACGTCGAGTGGGAACGTCGAGTCTGATGTGGGAACGACAAATCTGATGCGGGAACATCAAGTCTATTTTGGGAACGTCGAGTCTGATGCGGGAACGTCGAGTCTGATGTAGGAACGTCGAGTCTGATGTGGGAACGACAAATCTGATGCGTGAACGTCAAGTCTATTGTGGGAACGTCGAGTCTGATGCGGGAACGTCGAGTCTGATGTGGGAACGACAAATCTGATGCGGGAACGTCAAGTCTATTGTGGGAACGTCGAGTCTGATGCGGGAACGTCGAGTCTGATGTAGGAACGACGAGTCTCACACGGATCCGCTGATCAAGTATCCCGATCCTGATCCCCTCCGCCTGCCGTGTGGTTGCTGGGTGCGGCTGCGGAGAGACGTGTGGTTGCCGTGGTGATGGTGGTGAGGGGGCGGGGCCGGGGGCGGGTCTCTGAGAGAGGGCGGGACTACAGAGGACTTGATTGGGATGATCCTGGTGTCCATCACCTCACAGTCCACCTGCATCATCATCTCATAACCGGCCTGGGACGAGTTATACACCGAATCTGCAGACAACAACAACAACAACAACAACAACAACAACACAGAGAGAGAGAGAGAGAGAGAATAAATTAAACGGTATATTTTGTCTTATAACACGGCTCTGTGGAATACTTGATTCGGATTGGTCAATCGCTCCATCCAGGGAGATATTATTCCCAGATAACAACCTCTGAGAACAAACACAGGCTCATCCGGGTCACTGAAGTCAGCAGCGCTATACACTCGCTACGCACTCGCTACACACTCGCTGTACACTCGCTACGCACTCGCTACGCACTCGCTACACACTCGCTACACACTCGCTACACACTCGCTAGGAACGGGTTTTCTTCGTGGAAGTTTTGCTTTTGATGAGCTAATAAAATATTAAAACTCAGTCGATTCAATGTTTTGTGTAGAGTTATTTAATTATGCCATCCAGTATCGTGGACTCGCTCTCTCTCGTTTCATACAAATGCAGCGGCGGCCATTTTGTGACTATTGTTTTGTTCACTGTCGGATTATAAGATACAAACAGGTAAGATTTTAAAAGCATAATCTGAAATCAATATCTCTGATCTCCATAATTATTTATGAGGTGAAATGCTGTGTATTAAGTGTTATGAATCTCTTAAATGTCCGTCTAGTTTGATCTCGCCGCTGAAACTGCTCTCTGCGCGGAAGCTTTACGTTTAAAGAGCGAATAACATATTTCAACTCAGATCAATATTTCATGTCTAATTATTTACTGATGTGGCAAGCAGGTGTGTAATAAGCGGATAATGTACAGCTGGTTGTTATCTCAGAATAAACCCCTTCAGGTGTGTGTGTGTCTGTGTTATCTCAGAATAAACCCCTTCAGGTGTGTGTGTGTGTTATCTCAGAATAAACCTCTTCAGGTGTGTGTGTGTGTGTGTTATCTCAGAATAAACCCCCTTCAGGTGTGTGTGTGTGTGTGTGTGTGTGTGTGTGTGTGTTATCTCAGAAAAAAAAACCCTTCAGGTGTGTGTGTGTGTGTGTGTTATCTCAGAATAAACCCCCTTCAGGTGTGTGTGTGTGTTATCTCAGAATAAACCTCCTTCAGGTGTGTGTGTGTGTGTTTTCTCAGAATAAACCCCCCTCAGGTGTGTGTGTGTGTGTGTGTGTGTTATCTCAGAATAAACCCCTTCAGGTGTGTGTGAGTGTGTGTGTGTTATCTCAGAATAAACCCCTTCAGGTGTGTGTGTGTGTGTGTTATCTCAGAATAAACCCCCTTCGGGTGTGTGTGTGTGTGTGTGTGTGTGTGTGTAAGGCATTGGAAGATTACGAGCAGATTACGGCTGTTTCTAGAGAAATCAGCGCCATCTTCTGTCAAAAACTAAACTCAGAATTGATTCGAGAGAGAATCGCGATACATTCGGACAAATTGGAATCGATCCAGAATCATTTCCCGATGCACTGATACTGTCCCAGCCCTAATGAAGAGTTATGATCTGAACTCACCGTTGATGGCCATGGCAGGCATGACCAGAGACATCTTGGGTCGAGATGTTTTATTGTGGCTGATGGCGGGTAACAGCAGATGATCCTGCAAAAGCCAAGGATGACGTGAGCGTGTATGCGTGTGTGTGAGTGAGAGAGTGTGTGTGTGTGTGTGTGCAGTCTCACCCGTCTGAAGGACACGACGTAGAAGGTGTCCTCGCGCCGGTCGATGGCGTCCATGAAGTCGCTGTAACTGATCTCCGGCCCCGGCAGAACCTGCAGTTGACTGACACACACATCATCAGGTCACATGACCATCATCAGGTCACATGACCATCATCAGGTCACATGACCATCATCAGGTCACATGACATCAATACATGCTTTACTCAGAGGCTGCTGGGAAATAAAGTTACCTTTCGATGGACCGATGAGCCTGGATTGGAAGATACCTGGAGAAGTTTGTCTTTCTGTGCTGAGCTTTCTGCTGATGAAGGGAAACAACACACACACACACACACACACACACACACACACACACACTTATAATCATTTGGGATCAAGAATGATTGGGACACTTTGAGCTGATCATGTTTTGCTGAAGTGTTTCTTCTTTAATTGCTAATGCTCTTTTTACACACAGACTGAACACAATGAAGCATTGCTTGGTGATTGGTTGAGCTAAACTGGTATTATCTAATTGTGTAGTTAAATTTAACAGCTGACAGATATTCAACATAATTCATGTGTGAGACAGTCTAACAGAAGGACGGACAAAACCAGTCAAATATCAACTGAGTTCTGCTCATATTTTATCACCATTTTCTAAACTATAGCAAATAAACTGATGATGTGAGAAATGTTGAAGGTGTGTGAGTGTAAATCTCCTTCAACTCAAGCTGTTCTCACTGAGCGTGGCATCAGAGGCGATGCGAGGGGTGTGTGTTTGAGTGTGTATGAGTGTGTGGTTTCATACCTGAGCTATTTTAGTCTTCTTCACTGCTTTGGTCTTTCCGTCAGACTTCCTGTTGTTCTGGTGTCGGTTCACCCATCCGCGCAACTCATCCGCCAGCCTGAGGACAACACCGGAGTACAGCACACACACACACACACACACACACACACACACACACACACACACACACACACACACACACACATGAGGATCACATGACCAGAACGCACTCAGGATCACTACTGGAGGATAAGACATGTGTAAAGTTGAACACGAGAAACAGATTTAGAGAGTGTGTCCTGACCTTTCACTGCTAGTTTATTTACAATTGCTTTTAATTCATGTTTAATGTAGTTAGTAAAAGTGTCCTAAATGAAAACTGTGCAACCCACTGTCACAAAAAACACTTGTATAGATGTATTATAGGTCATTTTTCAACTTTAAAGTGTTCATTTCTTTCGTTCATGATTTTTTCTGTTTTTTTTCTAAATAAAAATCTGTACATTTATTCTCATTTCTTTTTTTTTTGTCTATTTAAATTCTATTTACAGACTCACCGCACACAGTAATGGTCAATAACTGTAATGTGTTGAAAGCTAATCTTTTTCTGAAAAAGATGACACCGTGCACATGAAGATAGCACATCGTTTTAGAATTGCACAGTCAAAAAATCTAAATATGTGAAAAACACCTATTTTAGCTTCAGGGGCCGCTTTCAAAAAGCCATTTTAGAGCGGTCTATAGTGTTAGACAAGTCTAAAATGTGCTCATAGTCTAGTCTAATGCAAGATAGACTGTTTCACAAAAATAAAGACTGACTTAATTTAGACCAAAAAAATTAGACCCCTTCCCCCAGGCTAACTTACCCCCAGACCCCTTCCCCCCAGGCTAACTTACCCCCAGGCTAACTCAGATCTAAAGGCGGTCGCACACCGGTCGAGAGGTGCCGCGCCGCGTCTAGAACAACTCGAGGTATCGCACACCGGATATGCATTTTCTCAGTTTATGGCTAGCAATATTGTTATGTTTAAGGACATTATGGAATATAAGATAATGTCTGTACTATGTTATGATTGTACTGTACAATTAAATAGAATCGTTGCTTATAGTCTGCAGTCTGAACACTTTACCTCAGAGCGTCCGTTAACTGAATGATTTGAGAATATCTCCTGAAAACCCGATAACATTATCAGTTTTCATCCACGCAGCTGATTTATGTTAATGAGTGTAAAACTAAATGTATATTGCAGGACAGGGTGAAGTCAGTATGTACATTAACGACGATTTGAGACAAATATGAGACAAAGATGTAAATGGCGCGGCAGGGTTTTGAACAGGGTCCTGAGCCGTAGCTGGCGCCGCGGAGAGACGCCGGGTGGCGCCGCCGGTTTGCACTGCGATGAGATTTTATGCAACAGGAACTCTTCTGAATGCTGTTGGTGACGCAGTGGGTCTCAGCAGAGCTTCTGTGTCACGGCTGGTGTACAGGGCATCTTGTACCATGTTTTTGTATCTTTTCTGTACATCTTTAACGCTCCACTCAACGGTCGGATTAACGCTGTTAACTGTCAATCTTTTTCCAAATTAAACATTTCTTCTTGTTACTACATTCTCCGCTAAATTTCCCAAGTAAAATGTCCTTGTAACTGTTATACTCCTCCAACACACACATCTCTTCCGCTGGGGTAAACTGCACTGAGCGGCTGAATGCGCTTACTCGATCCGCCATGTTTTTTGTTTTGAAAAGTGTCTTATTTTACCCAGAATGCATTGCAGTGTAGTCCTATTTAAGATAGTCAGAGTCATAAGTGCTTTGTGCAACGGTCTGATTTAGATGTTTATCTGAAGTCTGACTATCTACTATATCTGAGCCATAGTCAAAGTCTATCTTTGTGAAACCGGCCCCTGGTTCTAAAGGGTTAAAAGTAATGAATAAGTTAATCTGACATGATGATCGCCTCTGTGTTTGAGGAATGTTCTTTATCTGGGCTTAACCACTGTACAGCTCTCAATGCTTCTACACACACACACACACACACACACACATTGATCTGAGCGACTTGGAAACACACACCCACACACACCCCCACACACACACTCACCTGAGCGACTCTGAGCGGTTGAACTGTCTGCAGTCTGGAGAGGAGAAGTACCGGTCGATGTCCTGCAGAACACTGAACACGTCGCTCTCATTCCTGAACACAGAGCACACACACACACACTGACACGATGACCTCAGGAGTGTGTGTGAGTCAGTGTGTGTCTGTGTGTGTGTGTGTGTCTGTGCGTGTGTGTGTGTCTGTGCGTGTGTGTGTGTGAGTCTCACCTGAACGGGTACGAGAGCACACTCTCCTTCTCCAGCTCTTCCTCTCGCTCCGTGTTCCCGATCGACTCCTGAGAACTCTGGAACTCCAGCAAGTGTCGACCGGTCAGAGGGACGGCTTCTTCCTCCAGTGAACGCTCTCGCAGGCTGAGACGCACACACACACACACACACCAAAAATTATTCAGACAACAGATATAATTTTTTAGATTGTTTCACTAGTGTGATCAGGACACTGTAGTTCATTTATGTAAATGAGGAGAGCTAAATAAAGTAAAATGTGACATATTATACCCAAATATTCTTCATCCAGTTAAATTTAACAGCTGACAGATATTCAACATAATTCATGTGAGAAAGTCTAACAGAAGGACGGACAAAACCAGTCAAATATCGACTGAGTTCTGCTCATATTTTATCACCATTTTCTAAACTATAGTGAATAAACTGTGATGATGGAGGAATGTTGAAGGTGTGTGAGTGGATGTTGGTTTGATTATATTTAACTACACACTGTCACATGAACACGCAGCGATTCACGTCTCATGTTCATATAAACGCTCTTAAAGGGACAGTTCACCCCAAAAATAAGAATTGTGTCATCAATGACTCGTTCCAAACGCATGAGACTGTCACTCATCTTCAGAACACACACGAAAAGTTCATTCTCACAGTTCAGGGAAGTTTGTCATCACACACCCCTGATCAGACCTGAAGGTCCGGATGGCCTGGTTTGGTTTGTTTAACAGCGGTTGGAAGCGGTTCGCCAGGAGAACTCAAGAGTCGAGACTATTCTGTGTGTTTTACATCGGATCATTACTGAGAACAGATTAAAGAGTCGTTTGTTGGCAAACTGGATCCTCACTGGTTGAAGACACAGTTATTATGATGGAACTGAACAACAACGGTTCCCAATCCCAGTCCTGGCCGTCAGGAGTGTGTGTGTGTGTGTGTGTGTGTGTGTGTGTGTGTGTGTGTGTGTGTTACCTGACAGGGCCGAAGGTGAAGGTGACGAAGAGGAACAGAGCCATCACACACACCGCTCTCTTATTGCTGCCCGATTCAGTGGCCTGATGCACACAACACACACACACACACCATATGAAGAAGTAGTGAGAAAGGGTTTATTCTGCAGTGTGAGAATGTGTGTGTGTGAGACAGTGTGTGTGTGTGAGAGAGTGTGTGTGTGAGAGAGTGTGTGACTGTGTGTGCGTGCAAGTGTGTGTGAGGGTATGAGTGTGTGTGTGTGCGAGTGTGTGCGAGTGAGTGTGTGTGTGTGTGTGTGTGCGAGTGTGCGCAAGTGTGTGAGTGAGTGTGGTGTGTGTGACTGTGTGTGTGCATGCGAGTGTGCGCAAGTGTGTGAGTGTGCGTGCGAGTGTGTGTGTGTGTGTGTGTGTGTGTGTGTGTGTGTGTGTGTGTGTGCGTGTGTGTGCGCAAGTGTGTGTGAGTGAGAGTGTATGAGTGATGGGTAAGTGTAGGGGTAAGGTTAGTGTACGTGCGCGCGAGTGTGTGTGTGTGAGTGCGTGTGTGTGTGTGTGTGTGTGAGTGAGTGTGCGCGCGAGTGTGTGAGAGAGAGTGTGTGTGTGTGTGTGTGTGTGTGTGTGTGTGTGTGTTTGTGTGTGTGTGTGTGCGTGCGAGTGTGTGTGTGTGTGTGTGTGTGCGCAAGTGTGTGTGAGTGAGAGTGTATGAGTGATGGGTAAGTGTAGGGGTAAGGTTAGTGTACGTGCGCGCGAGTGTGTGTGTGTGTGTGAGTGTGTGTGTGTGTGTGAGAGAGTGTGTGTGTGTGTGTGTGTGTGTGTGTGTGTGTGTGATGGGTAGGTGTAGGGGTTAGTGTGTGTGTGTGTGTGTGTGTGTGTGTGAGACCTCTCTCCCGGCGAGTCTCAGCCTCAGCTCCTGGTTCTCTCTGCGCAGTGTGTGTGTGTGTGTGTGTGTGTGTGTGTGTGTGTGTGTGAGAGAGAGTGTGTGTGTGTGTGTGTGTGTGTGTGTGTGTGTGATGGGTAGGTGTAGGGGTTAGTGTGTGTGTGTGTGTGTGTGTGTGTGTGATGGGTAGGTGTAGGGGTTAGTGTGTGTGCGTGTGTGTGTGTGTGAGAGAGACCTCTCTCCCGGCGAGTCTCAGCCTCAGCTCCTGGTTCTCTCTGCACAGTGTGTGTGTGTGTGTGTGTGTGTGTGTGTGTGTGTGTGTGTGTGTGTGTGTGATGGGTAGGTGTAGGGGTTAGTGTGTGTGTGCGTGTGTGTGTGTGTGTGAGAGAGACCTCTCTCCCGGCGAGTCTCAGCCTCAGCTCCTGGTTCTCTCTGCACAGTGTGTGTGTGTGTGTGTGTGAGAGAGTGTGTGTGTGTGTGTGTGTGATGGGTAGGTGTAGGGGTTAGTGTGTGTGTGTGTGTGTGTGTGTGTGTGTGAGACCTCTCTCCCGGCGAGTCTCAGCCTCAGCTCCTGGTTCTCTCTGCGCAGGCGCTGGTTCTCCTGGTGAGCTTCTCTCAGCTGGGCCTCCAGGTTCTGCAGGTACTCCTTCTTCTTCTTCCGGCTCTGACAGGCCGACTCGCGGTTCTTGATCATGCGCTGCTGCCGCTTCAGAACCTTCATCTGAGGAACACACACACACGCTTCAGCACACCGGCCTCAGACACACACACCTGAGACGGAGAGACTGCTCACTCACGTCGATGTCTCCGCAGCTGGAGGGGGGGCCGGGGGCGGGGATGATGGGTTTGCTCGGGGGCGGGGCTAACGGGCTCCTGCAGTGAGGCATGCTGGGAGAAAGCGGCTCCATCTTCACGACAGCGGGAGCAGAACCCAGACACACGGACTGAGACAGAACCACTGCAGAACAGAGAGAACAACACTGAAGACAAATACTCACTTACAGTTTCACAAGTGTGACGTAAATAATTCATAATCATCGAGTAACAGTCTGAACTCTCATTAAAAAATGTATGCGCTCAATCGAGTCGGATAATTTGTTATAACGACGAGCATAATCTACGATGGAAACACATTTATTGAATAAATCCCTCAATAAACTCATGTGACTTTGCATCAGCGGAGGCTGTGATTGGATAACTGGAGTATCCAGCGGACCAATGGCGTCGCAGCGTCTCTAATGTCGGTTTGGTGTTTCTGAAGCGCCAGAGTCGAAGTGTGTGATCAGAATGATTGGGTTTAACTCCCTCCAGAAGCGTCTCACACACGAGTGTGTTCCCGAACACCAGCATCCCAACGCAAGATCAATCACTCCAATCATGAAACTAAGCATGAAATATCATCTTACGGAGACATTATTGGAGATATAGTGACTGATTTTTATATAGTTTAGTATCAGTCTCTGCGATACTGTTATAGATATCTCAGTGCTTTACATTACAAGCATCAAAAGTTTGATTTTACTTTTTGAACATATAAATATCTGTGGAAATTTCTGCCACATAAGAAAAGAAACATGCTTTTGTAAATCAATTACAACATAAAAAGTAGCAATTGGCATATAAAGTCATAATTTTGACTTTTTAATATCAATTATAATTGAATCATAGTTTTGATAGTTTAATTTCATAATTATGACTTGTCAATTTCGAGTTATGCCAAAATATTTACTTTTTATCTCATAATTAAGATTTACCAAAGCATGATTTTTTCCTCCTCGAGTGTGTGTGTGTTTCCTCCTGGAGTGTGTGTGTGTGTGTGTTTCCTCCTGGAGTGTGTGTGTGAGTGTGTGTGTGTGTGTGTGTTTCCTCCTGGAGTGTGTGTGTGTGTGTGTGTGTGTGTGTGTGTGTGTGTGTGTGTGTGTGTGTGTGTGTGTGTGTGCGTGTGTGTGTTTCCTCCTCCAGTGTGTGTGTGAGTGTGTGTGTGTGTGTGTGTGTGTGTGTGTGTGTTTCCTCCTGGAGTGTGTGTGTGTGTGTGTTTGTGTGTGAGTGTGTGTTTGTGTGTGAGTGTGTGTGTGTGTGTGTGTGTGTGTGTTTCCTCCTGGAGTGTGTGTGTGTGTGTGTGTGTGTTTCCTCCTCCAGTGTGTGTGTTTCCTCCTGGAGTGTGTGTGTGTGTGTGTGTGTGTGTGTGTGTGTGTGTGTGTGTGTGTGTGTGTGTTTCCTCTTCCAGTGTGTGAGTGTGTGTGTGTGTGTGTGTGTGTGTGTGTGTGTGTGTGTGTGTGTGTGTGTGTGTGTGTGTGTGTGTGTGTGTGTGTGTGTGTGTGTGTGTGTGTGTGTGTGTGTGTGTGTGTTTCCTCCTGTGGAGTGTGAGCTCCACTATGATTTTTTGTTGTTGTTGTTGTTGATATTGTTCAATAAAGAGTTCCATTTCTCAACATGAGATGTGGGTGTGTGATCTCACCAGGCGTGTTCTGGTCGACGGGAGACACGGGAACGGGAACGGGAAGGCTCTGCAGGATCAGGGCTTTGGCTGGGCTCGGGCTCGACATACACACGGGTTTGGGCTGGAGCAGAGGTTTGCTGCTGAGAATGCTGGAGGCCTTCAGTGAGGCTGAGGAACACAGGAACACATGCGCGTGAGTGAGTGTGTAACACACCTGTGGTTACGGTGACCTCTACATTGGTGGTGTGTGTGCGTGCGAGTGTGCGTAAGTGTGTGTGAGAGTGTGAGTGAGTGAGTGAGTGAGTGAGTGAGTGAGTGAGTGCGCATGAGTGAGTGAGTGAGTGCGCATGAGTGAGTGAGTGAGCGTGAGTGAGTGCGCGTGAGTAAGTGTGCGCGTGAGTGAGAGTGCGCGTGAGTGAGTGAGTGAGTGAGTGAGCGTGTGAGTGAGTGTGCATGAGTGAGTGCACGTGAGTAAGTGTGCGCGTGAGTGAGTGAGTGAGTGAGTGCGCATGAGAGAGTGAGTGCGCGTGAGTGAGCATGAGTGAGTGAGTGCGCGTGAGTGAGTGAGTGAGCAGGAGTGAGTGAGTGAGCAGGAGTGAGTGAGTGAGCAGGAGTGAGTGAGTGAGCATGAGTGAGTGAGTGAGCATGAGTGAGTGAGTGAGCATGAGTGAGTGAGTGAGCATGAGTGAGTGAGTGAGTGAGTATGAGTGAGTGTGAGAGTATGAGTGAGTGAGTGAGTGCACATGAGTGAGTGTGTGAGTGCGCATGAGTGAGTGAGTGAGTGAGTGAGTGAGTATGAGTGAGTGAGTGAGTGAGTGAGTATGAGTGAGTGTGAGTGTACATGAGTGAATGTGTGAGTGAGTGAGTATGAGTGAGTGAGTGAGCATGAGTGAATGTGTGAGTGAGTATGAGTGAGTGAGAGAGTGAGTGCGCATGAGTGAGTGTGTGAGTGAGTGTGTGTGTGTGTGAGTGTTAGTGCGCATGAGTGAATGTGTGAGTGAGTGAGTGCGCATGAGTGAGTGTGTGAGTGAGTGTGTGAGTATGAGTGTGTGAGTGAGTGTGCGTGAGTGAGTGTGCATGAGTGAATGTGTGAGTGTGTGAGTGAGTGCGCATGAGTGTGTGAGTGAGTGAGTGAGTGTGTGAGTGAGTGTGAGTGCGCATGAGTGAATGTGTGAGTGAGTGCGCGCGCGTGAGTGAGTGTGTGAGTGAGTGTGCATGAGTGAATGTGTGAGTGAGTGCGCATGAGTGATTGAGAAAGTGAGAGAGTGAGTGAGTGTGTGTGTGTGTGTGTGTGTGTGAGTGAGTGAGTGAGTGAGTGAGTGCGCATGAGTGTGTAAGTGAGTGAGTGAGTGAGAAAGTGAGTGAGTGCGCATGAGTGAGTGAGTGCGCGTGAGTGAGTGAGAAAGTGAGTGAGTGCGCATGAGTGTGTGAGTGCGCATGAGTGAATGTGTGAGTGAGTGCGCATGAGTGTGTGAGTGCGCGTGAGTGATTGAGAAAGTGAGAGAGTGAGTGAGTGTGTGTGTGTGTGTGTGTGTGAGTGAGTGAGTGAGTGAGTGAGTGAGTGAGTGAGTGAGTGCGCATGAGTGTGTAAGTGAGTGAGTGAGTGAGAAAGTGAGTGAGTGCGCATGAGTGAGTGAGTGAGTGCGCGTGAGTGAGTGAGAAAGTGAGTGAGTGCGCATGAGTGAATGTGTGAGTGCGCATGAGTGAGTGAGTGTGTGAGTGAGTGTGTGAGTGAGTGAGTGTGTGTGTAACACACCTGTGGTTACGGTGACCTCTACACTGGCTAGCGGTGGCGACAGCACGTCTCCACACATGTACGGTGGAGTGGGAGGATTCTCACTCTTCATCACCTGAGGAACACAATCACACACTGCATGAGCGAAGTGTGTGTAGAGATGACGTTTGCTCAGCTGAGCAGGAGATCACACTCATGACAGCAAACACACACACACACACACACACACACACACACACACACATTCAGTGCCATTGAATATTACTTGAAATACTTTTATTATACATTTATTCATACATGTGCGATTAGAAAAGCATTATTTTAAAGTGTGTGTGTGTGTGTGTCAGTCAGCATGTAACATCGGGCATTAGGAGGAGAACACACTCTTACAAGAGAGTCTTTGCATTGTTATTGTAGTATCAATGAAACACTGAGTCCCATCAGGCCACAGACACAACACACACTCAGTTCCAGCGCTGGGGTAAAAACATTGATTTCTGTTGATATTACATTGATTATATTTTGTGATTTATCAGCCATTTTGACTATAATAATCTAAAAGTGTGTTTAATTACTCATTGCTGCAGTGGCTCTGAAGCTCTAGCTGTGTTTGCTGAACTCAAGGCTTTTTCTGCTTGCTGCTGTATTTTAATGTGTTTTCGGATTGTTCTGATGACAAGA
Source organism: Leuciscus leuciscus (assembly GCF_965113295.1). Taxonomy (NCBI): domain Eukaryota; kingdom Metazoa; phylum Chordata; class Actinopteri; order Cypriniformes; family Leuciscidae; genus Leuciscus; species Leuciscus leuciscus. Next base: position 410,011 of record NC_138736.1, read on the forward strand.
AACTTCACTAGACAAAACACTCCTGTGGAAAATTATAAGTGATCTAGGAACTTTACATGGATTTTAACAGTAGATGCCATTGAAAGTCTTCCCCTCAAAGCCTCGCTTTCACACCATCACGGCGCTGCTCTGAATAAGGTCTATTAATGTGTGCTTGTGTGTGTGACAGATGATCCGATCATCTCTTCCTCTTTACTACTAGTTACAGCAGCAAATAAACATGATGAACATCAGAAGATACAGAACAACTTCCTGAACTCAATCATGTCTCCTGTGATCCCTCAATCAGTGTTTCAACCGTCAGTGAAACAGCTGGAGAACAATAATGTCACGAAACGTTACATTGACCTCATTGTAATTTTTAACAAGTTTATTTTTTCCCCTTGAGAAACATTGACGTACTTAAAATATGCAAATTATTTGATATCAGATTGAATTGTGAGATATTCAGTGAGTGTGGGCGTCACTGCTTTAACTGAACAGAGAGAAAACTGAGTAACCGGGTCAGTTAGAATGAAAGAGTAAACAGTGATGACATGTGACAGTGCAGTCAGGTGTGTGTGTGTGTGTGTGTGTGTGTGTGTGTAACTCTGGCTCTCGGTTCTCACTGATGTGTGTACCTGAGCTTCAGGAAGAGACGGTATAGAGCTGTCAGAGGTCAGAGACGAGGACGGGGATGGAGGCTCGGTCTTCACCTGGAAAACTACACACACACACACACACACACACACACACACACACACACACACACACACACACACACACGAGTTCATGACAGTTACGCTGTAGTTTAATCATAAACTGTGGCGATCTCACACTGTTTGAATATCTATATTGATTTTAATGCACTAACTCGAGCTGTAAATAAGGTTTGGGAATATGCGATATAACACTGCTATAAGCAGAATATTAATACTCATAAACATGTCCACACAGAGGCTTACACATGTCCACTGGCAGAGGCTGTGTGATTCTCATCTCATCCTTCATGATCGACATTTCACCTACAATTAAAGAC
>NC_138736.1:416028-428528 GCF_965113295.1 Leuciscus leuciscus
TAGGAGGACCAATAGTATAGGTTACCCACCAGGAAGTAAAACATCCTCCGCTATACCTTTAATACATGTAAAAAAACACAAACCAGCACATTCTCACACATGTGAAAGGTTATTAAATTTCTTCTGGAATTTAAATCTCGTTGGTTTCACAACCAGAAGCTGCGCAATGTTTCATCATTAACTCTAACTGTGAGTGACGACATGTTGACTGTTCCAAGATGGCCGACACACTGATGTGTCTGGAGTGGTCGAATGTGGATCTACGTAAACATATCTATGGTTCTAAGAACTAACTTCACTTTTTGGAGACATTATTTCATTATGAATGAGAGAAGCGATGGACGGGCCAGTGGTTCTGGGCCCGTTACTGTAACATGATGCGGGTTTCTGGGTTTTGGCCAGCAGAAACACATCATCTCTGGATCAGTGACGGATATACAGGAGTGAAACGGCATCAGGAACAATCCTGTTATCCGCTTCTGTTCCTCGCTGGACAGTTCAGTGTTTCAACATTTGTTGTTTCAAGCTGCACTGTTTTATTATTAAATCTTGTCAACCCATATATCATGTGAAAGACTCAAGTTTGCCTATTCAAGCACTATTGTGCATTAAAGTGATCAGCCCAGCCATCATTGTCATGAGTTTCCTGATTCAAACTCTTATAATGGAGCATGGATGAAGCCTAGTGGCCTTTCAGGTGTAACGCATCAACACACTGACACACAAACTCATTCTCATTTTCATATCAATCTCACAACCTGTTTAGAGTTATGACTAGAGTAGACCATATGTTTGAGTATTTTATATAAATGAACTTTCAAACTAGTTTCTTTCATGCAATATATTTTCATTACTATCAATGTAAACTTTGCTGTATTTCATTTATAGCATAAAACACTTAATAATAAACTTCAAGTCTTTTTTAAATGGGACCGAATCCTGCAGAATCTGCTTCACTCCTGATCTTCTGCAGAGAAACAGTGTGTCCGTGGGTTTCCATTGTGTGTGTGTGTGTGTGTGTGTGTGTGTGTGCGTGCGTGCGTGCGTGCGTGCGTGCGTGCGTGCGTGCGTGCGTGTGTGTGTGTGTGTGTGTGTGTGTGTGTGTGTGTGCGTGTGTGTTCAGCTCAGCAGAGATGAGCACTACATGTCATTTACTCCACACTTCTCACACACCGAAGAGTTCATGAAAACAACACACTCCTTTTAATGCATTAATCTGTACAGTAGATAGTACAGTAGATAAGCAGTAGATATAGTACAGTAGATAAGCAGTAGATAAGCAGTAGATATAGTACAGTAGATAAGCAGTAGATAAGCAGTAGATATAGTACAGTAGATAGTACAGTAGATAAGCAGTAGATATAGTACAGTAGATAGTACAGTAGATAGTACAGTAGATAAGCAGTAGATATAGTACAGTAGATAGTACAGTAGATAAGCAGTAGATAAGCGCAACATTGTCAATATGATTGATTTTCAATTATACGTACATATAAACAGAATATACTTAAAGGGGTGGTTGAGTGTGATTTCACTTTTCTAACTTTAGTTAGTGTGTAATGTTGCTGTTTGAGCATAAACAACATCTGCAAAGTTACAACGCTCAAAGTTCAAAGCAAAGGGAGATATTTGCTTTTAAAGAAAAGGACTACAACAAACGGCTGGTTGGGACTACACGACATTCCTCTCGGGTTAGTGACATCACTAACCCTAGAATTTACATAAACCCCGCCCCCGGGAACACGCAGTCCATGTTGAGAAGAGGAAAAGTTGTTGTATAAGAGTACATTTGTGAGTCAGCTCAAACTTTAGCATCCATCTTTTCACCTGCAATAGAAAGTCACTCTGTGTGCATCTCACAACAGTTCATATATGAGCAATTTATAGATTTATCATGACAGAATATCCTAATTGAAGATAGTTAACTCCACATCAGCAACATAAATTCATCAACTAACCATTCAGAGACGTCCTGTTGCATTCTACATGTTGTCACTTCTTCTTGAGTCTCTCCATCCTTATCTGACTCCGTTTAACATTAAAGGCAGAACAGTTTCTGTCATTTTAGTGTGTCTGCGTGAGGTAATAGCAGCTGCTAACAGACACTCTTGAAACCCCGCCCTCTGCAGCAGCTCATTTGCATTTAAAGGGCTGGCACAAAACGGTGCGTTTTTGCAAACCCTCAAAAAGTGACAACTTTAACTTGCTATATAAAAATATCTGTGGGGTATTTTGCACTAAAACTTCACACACACACTCTGGGGACATCATAGATATATTTTACATCTTGTGAAAAGGGCATTATACCACCCCTTTAATAAAACACCTTAAACAGGAATTAAATCACTGTTTTCACTTAATTTGCCATCATGTTTAAATTTAATATCATTTATCAATGCTAGCTTATATATAATCAAACAAATAAAGAAGAAACCATAGAATATAGAAGATTAATACATCAAATATATGATATACACTACTGATCACAAGCTTGGGTTCAGTAAGAAATGATGCAAAGATGCAATAAATTGATCAAAAGTGACAGTAAAGACATTTATAATTTTACAAAAGATTATTTTTCAAACAAATTCTGTTCTTTTGAACTTTCTATTCATTAAAGAATCTTGAAAAATAAAATGTATGATGGTTTCCACAAAAATCTGAAGCAGCTGTGTGTGTTGTTGTGAAGCCGTGACTCAGGGTGTGTGTTGTTGTGAACCCGTGACTCAGGGTGTGTGTTGTTGTGAAGCAGGGACTCAGGGTGTGTGTTGTTGTGAAGCCGTGACTCAGGGTGTGTGTTGTTGTGAACCCGTGACTCAGGGTGTGTGTTGTTGTGAAGCAGGGACTCAGGGTGTGTGTTGTTGTGAAGCCGTGACTCAGGGTGTGTGTTGTTGTGAAGCAGGGACTCAGGGTGTGTGTTGTTGTGAAGCCGTGACTCAGGGTGTGTGTTGTTGTGAACCCGTGACTCAGGGTGTGTGTTTAGCGATGGTTGCGTACGTCACGTCCACTGGAGCCGGAGCCGGAGTTCTGGAGCGCTGGATGAACCGGACACTGGAATACTGGACCGGAACCGCCTGGAGAACAACAACAAATCAATGTTCATCTGACTCTCAAAGCAGTCGAGCACAAGCTACCCTGACCACCAACACAAGAGTATTTCACAGAATCCACGAACTCAGACCTGGACATTAGAGTTTCCGCGCACACATCTGATGCAGGAGACCACAGGAGAGTCTGAAAGAGAAGCACACGGGTAACTCACGCATGTTGGAGGAATCGCCTTCAAATGAGTTTTGTTTCATGAAGTTTATCTCACCTTTTCTGAAACAGAGCACACAAGTGCAGAGAAACCCACAGAACACACACACACACACACTGATCCAGAGCGCAGAACAGCCCACGCCTGATGATGAAACGTCTGAAACAACAAAACCACACGATCAACAGCAGTGGAAACTACAGCAGATTCACTGGAACACATGAACGACAGAGACGAGCTCTGTCATTACCTAAAGCTTTAAAAAAAAAAAAATTATTATTAGTAAATATAGTAAATATAATTATTAGTTGAAAAACTTAAGCTAAACATAAATTGGAAATGTTTCCTTGGCAATAAACTGAAATAAGTTTAAGTTGAAACACTAAAATTATTACCTGGCTGGAAATGAATAAAAACCCAAAATGAAATAAAAAGAAATGAAACTAAAAGCACATAACAGAATTACTAAAAACTAAACTAAAATTAACATGAAAGCTAAAAATAGTCAAATACATAAATAAAAGCCAATACACACACACACACACACACACACACACACACACATATATATGTATATACACTGAACAAAATTATAAACGCAACACTTCTGTTTTTGCCCCCATTTTTCATGAGCTGAACTCAAATATCTAAGACTTTTTCTATGTACACAAAAGGCCATTTCTCTCAAATATTGTTCGCAGATCTGTCTAAATCTGTGTTAGTGAGCACTTCTCCTTTGCCGCGATAATCCATCCACCTCACAGGTGTGGCATATCAAGATGCTGATTAGACAGCATGATTATTGCACAGGTGTGCCTTAGGCTGTCCACAATAAAAGGCCACTCTAAAATGTGCAGTTTTATCACACAGCAAAATGCCACAGATGTCGCCACCAGAGCTGTTGCCCGTGAATTGAATGTTAATTTCTCTAGCATAAGAGAATTTCAGAGAATTTGGCAGTACATCCAACCCTCCTCACAACCGCAGACCACGTGTAACCACACCAGCCCAGGACCTCCACATCCAGCATCTTCACCTCCAAGATCGTCTGAGGCCAGCCACCCGGACAGCTGCTGCAACAATCGGTTTACATAACCAAAGAATTTCTGCACAAACTGTCAGAAACCATCTCAGGGAAGCTCATCTGCATGCTCGTCGTCCTCATCGGGGTCTCGACCTGACTGCAGTTCCTCGTCGTAACCGACTTGAGTGGGCAAATGCTTACATTCGATGGCCTCCGGCACTTTGGAGAGGTGTTCTCTTCACGGATGAATCCCGGTTTTCACTGTAGAGGGCAGATGGCAGACAGCGTGTATGGGGTCGTGTGGGTGAGCGGTTTGCTGATGTCAACGCTGTGGATCGAGTGGCCCATGGTGGCGGTGGGGTTATGGTATGGGCAGGCGTATGTTATGGACAATGAACACAGGTGCATTTTATTTTTTATTTATTTATATTTTTAAAACAGGAAAAGATTAAGGACAATCGGGCCTGGCTCAGTATAAAACTGATTTTCAGCAGGTTCCTGCTCTGCAGAACATAAAAACCACATACACAACAAAGCTCACACACTAGACAGCTAGAGACAACAACAGACACACAAACCAAGATATTGGGCAACAGGAGGGGCTATAGAGCCCTCTCAATGGTCACAGATATACCTGTCCATTAAATGGTGAGCAAATGTTATTTTAAATAGTCTTCTTGATGTAATAGTTCTGATGTGCTGTGGGATCTCATTCCAGGTTTTAGTGAGCACATGAAAAAAAGATCTCTGTCCATAACAGTTTCTATAAGCCGGTAAAGGCAAAAGTCCATTTGTAAAAGATCTCGTAGTGCGCTCAGACCTTGAGCTAAGTTTCGGAACCAATTCGGTTAGAGCAGTTACAGTGTGTCCTTTTGAGATTTGATAAAACAGGTTTATCCCATGGCTTATTTTATAGTTCTGAAATGTCAAAGCATTACACAAAGATAGTGCAGTACAGTGGTGAGTCCAGCCTGGAAGCCTGACATGGATCTTATGAGCTCTATTATAAAGTCTTATTACTGGTTCAATAATCTCATTTGTTGTTAGTGACCAAACAGGTAAACAATACGACAAAGTGGACAGAATGATGGCATGAAGAAAGGTTTTTGAAACAGAAAGCAACAACTATGGTCTAATTTTGCTATAAACATATAACTTTTGGTTTAACTTTCTGGTTAGGGTTTGAACATGTTCTTGATAAGTAAGATGTGAGTCAAGATAGACTCCCAAATACTTATATGCTGATACAATTGAAAGCGTTTGATTAGAAAAAGTGATGGGATTGGATATGGATAGCTGTCTCCTAGATGAATAAAAATACATGCATTGTGTTTTCTTGACATTAAGTGTTAAATGATTATCTTGCAGCCAGTTATGTAAATGCTGCAGATCTGTGTTAAGTTTGTAATTGATTGTGTCGATATTAGAACCAGAAAGAAAAATAACAGTGTCATCAGCATATAGCAAAGAACTAGAAAAATTCAAAACACGAGGAAGATCATTAATATACATAAGGAAAAGTAAAGGACCTAAAATACTGCCCTGTGGAACTCCCATAGAACACACTCGTGGCTGTGATGTTACTGTGCCGATTCTTACAGTCTGAGATCTGTCACTTAAATATGATGTAAACATATCTATTGCGGAAGATGACAAATGAAAAGAAAGAAGTTTGTTTAACAGAATTTGATGATTGACTGTATCGAAAGCTTTCTGGAAATCGATATATATAACTCCAGTAATCTGACGCTTGTTTAGAGACGCACGTATTTGCTCAGTGAGAAGCAGCAAAGCCGACATAGTTGACCGCAAGGGTCGAAAGCCATGCTGGCAAAGGTTATTATTTTCAAGGTGGTTAATTAGTTGATTATATAATATTTTTCAAGCAACTTGGAAATGGTTGGGAGAATTGCAATTGGACGGTAGTTGGAAATATTAGTTGGATCATCAGATTTAAACATCGGGGTGATCTGGGCCGTTTTCCACATGGCAGGACATACTGATTGTCTAATACACAGATTAACTAAATTATGAAAAAGTGGTATAAGAGTACTGGCATGAGTTTTAAGAAAAGTCATGTTTAAATGATTTATATCACAAGCATGAGAAGCATTCAGAGAACACAAGATATTAGTTATATCATTTTGTACGATTTCAGAAAAAGAGAATTGCTGAGATAATGCTGGTACTGATGTGAGAAACAGAGGAATAGTACATTTAGAGGATAATTCTTGTACAGATGCAATAAAATACTCATTAAAAGAATTAGCAATTTTATCATGATCAGTAAGAAGAGTACCATTTATGGATATTTGTAAACTATTATTATTTTAAATTTTATTTTCACCAGTTATTGATTTCAATGTTCGCCATAATGTTCTTGGGTTGGAAACTGTTCAACTAATTTGATTTTCATAATAAGACTGTTTTGCTTTGTATAATTCAAAATTACACTTATTTCTAAACTGTGTTAAAATAAGCTTAGCTTCAGGTGTTTTTAATAATCTGTAGGCTTTCAAGGAAGAGGCCTTCTTTTTTAGGAGCTGTAAAATATCAGGAGTTACCCAAGGTACTGTATTTTACAGGTAGTTGTATATTTTTGACGTATTGTCTCCACTCTCCTATGGAAATTTGACAGAACATGATCGGGATTTTGCAAAAACATCTCGTTACTCCAATCAGTATCAGCAAATTCAGCATTAAACTGAGACAATTTTGAATTTGGTACTTTTTTAATGTAATTATTTTTATGACATTTTGGCTGTTTAAAACATTTCCTAATGACATATATGAGTGAATGATCTGAAACTGCTGTGTTTATCACTCCTGATATGCCATACTTGGAGGGTTGATTAGTGAAAATAAGGTCCAAAATAGAATTTCGTGTTTTACCAAATCTGGTGGGATCTTTAATTAATTGATGAAGACCATATTTTATGGCAGTTGTTTTCAGAAGTTTAGATGAGTTATCAATCCAATTAAAATTTATGTCACCAAGAATAAAAAGCTCATTAGTTTTAACCGATTTTATTAAGTCCGAGAACTGCAATAAATATGCAGTTGGACTGACATTTGGAGGCTTGTATGTGACAATAATAGTTACTGAAAATTGATTTGTAAAATGAATAACCAATTGAAGTGACTCTGATACTGTTGATAGTTTTACTATAGAATGTGCATATTTTTTATTTACATAAAGAGCAACACCACCACCAGTTCTATCAGTCCTGTCTTTGCGATATAATAAATAGTTTTCAATCGCAAGAAATGAATCTGATATAACAGGAGTCAGCCATGATTCAGATATTGCCATAACATGAGCCTTTGTTTGAGTAAGCATGATTTTAAATTCATCCAGTTTGGGAACAAGGCTTCTCATATTTAGATGGCAAACTTTGAAACCTCTGATTCTATGGCTAGTATACACTATTTATTTTAATTTTTCTACATTATTTGAAGCCATTCTGGTTAAAGATGTGATTCCCCTGACCCTATGACATCATATCTCTGCTCTGCTTCTGTCCTCTATAATGATACAGTGTATCGATGTGATCTTCACTGTCCTCTATAATGATACAGTGTATCGATGTGATCTTCACTGTCCTCTATAATGATACAGTGTATCGATGTGATCTTCACTGACCTGTGAGTGTGAGTCTGACCGCGGTCCCGAAGCGCAGGTTCCTCAGACTGGTTCCAGTAGAGCAGAAGTAAAGGCCGAGATCCTCGTCTCTGACGCTGAAGATCCTCAGACTCACAGACTCCAGTCGCCCGTCGGCCTGAAGCTCAAACCGGCTTTCCTCCTTGTTGTGTTCGACTATAAACGCTTCTCTCTGCAGGACTCCTCTGCTCGCAGACACCAGTAAAGTCATGTTCTCCCCGGAGCCCAGCCGGAACCAGGCCAGGACAGCGCTGGAGTTACTGTGAGAGTCACAGGGCAGAGAGACGTTCTGCTGGAGCTGGACACTCATGTTCACCGCAGGAACACACACCGCACGGAGACCTGGGGTCAACAACACACAACACATCAGATCTTCAGCAGGAACACACACCACACACACCGCACCGAGACCTGGGGTCAACAACACACAACACATCAGATCTTCAGCAGGAACACACACCACACACACACCACACAGAGACCTGAGGTCAACAACACACAACACACAACACATCAGATCTTCAGCAGGAACACACACCACACACACCGCACCGAGACCTGGGGTCAACAACACACAACACATCAGATCTTCAGCAGGAACACACACCACACACACACCACACAGAGACCTGAGGTCAACAACACACAACACACAACACATCAGATCTTCAGCAGGAACACACACCACACACACCACACAGAGACCTGAGGTCAACGACACACAACACACAACACACAACACATCAGATCTTCAGCAGGAACACACACCACACACACACCGCACCGAGACCTGGGGTCAACAACACACAACACATCAGATCTTCAGCAGGAACACACACCACACACACACCACACAGAGACCTGAGGTCAACAACACACAACACATCAGATCTTCAGCAGGAACACACACCACACACACACCACACAGAGACCTGAGGTCAACAACACACAACACATCAGATCTTCAGCAGGAACACACACCACACACACACTGCACCGAGACCTGAGGTCAACAACACACAACACATCAGATCTTCAGCAGGAACACACACCACACACACACCACACAGAGACCTGAGGTCAACAACACACAACACATCAGATCTTCAGCAGGAACACACACCACACACACACTGCACCGAGACCTGAGGTCAACAACACACAACACATCAGATCTTCAGCAGGAACACACACCACACACACACCACACAGAGACCTGAGGTCAACAACACACAACACATCAGATCTTCAGCAGGAACACACACCACACACACACCACACACACACCACACACACACCGCACCGAGACCTGAGGTCAACAACACACAACACATCAGATCTTCAGCAGGAACACACACCACACACACACCACACACACACCGCACCGAGACCTGGGATCAACAACACACAACACATCAGATCTTCAGCAGGAACACACACCACACACACACCACACAGAGACCTGAGGTCAACAACACACAACACACAACACATCAGATCTTCAGCAGGAACACACACCACACACACACCACACACACACCACACACACACTGCACCGAGACCTGAGGTCAACAACACACAACACATCAGATCTTCAGCAGGAACACACACCACACACACACCGCACCGAGACCTGGGATCAACAACACACAACACATCAGATCTTCAGCAGGAACACACACCACACACACACCACACACACACCACACACACACTGCACCGAGACCTGAGGTCAACAACACACAACACATCAGATCTTCAGCAGGAACACACACCACACACACACCGCACCGAGACCTGAGGTCAACAACACACAACACATCAGATCTTCAGCAGGAACACACACCACACACACACCGCACCGAGACCTGGGATCAACAACACACAACACATCAGATCTTCAGCAGGAACACACACCACACACACACCGCACCGAGACCTGGGATCAACAACACACAACACATCTGATCTTCAGCAGGAACACACACCACACACACACCGCACCGAGACCTGGGATCAACAACACACAACACATCAGATCTTCAGCAGGAACACACACCACACACACACCGCACCGAGACCTGGGATCAACAACACACAACACATCAGATCTTCAGCAGGAACACACACCACACACACACCGCACCGAGACCTGGGGTCAACAACACACAACACATCAGATCTTCAGCAGGAACACACACCACACACACACCACACCGAGACCTGAGGTCAACAACACACAACACATCAGATCTTCAGCAGGAACACACACCACACACACACCACACACACACCACACACACACCGCACCGAGACCTGGGATCAACAACACACAACACATCAGATCTTCAGCAGGAACACACACCACACACACACCACACACACACCACACACAGAGACCTGGGATCAACAACACACAACACATCAGATCTTCAGCAGGAACACACACCACACACACACCACACAGAGACCTGAGGTCAACAACACACAACACATCAGATCTTCAGCAGGAACACACACCACACACACACCACACACACACCACACACAGAGACCTGGGATCAACAACACACAACACATCAGATCTTCAGCAGGAACACACACCACACACACACCACACAGAGACCTGAGGTCAACAACACACAACACACAACACATCAGATCTTCAGCAGGAACACACACCACACACACACTGCACCGAGACCTGGGATCAACAACACACAACACATCAGATCTTCAGCAGGAACACACACCACACACACACCGCACCGAGACCTGGGATCAACAACACACAACACATCTGATCTTCAGCAGGAACACACACCACACACACACCGCACCGAGACCTGGGATCAACAACACACAACACATCAGATCTTCAGCAGGAACACACACCACACACACACCACACAGAGACCTGAGGTCAACAACACACAACACACAACACATCAGATCTTCAGCAGGAACACACACCACACACACACTGCACCGAGACCTGAGGTCAACAACACACAACACATCAGATCTTCAGCAGGAACACACACCACACACACACTGCACCGAGACCTGAGGTCAACAACACACAACACATCAGATCTTCAGCAGGAACACACACCAGACACACCGCACCGAGACCTGGGGTCAACAACACACAACACATCAGATCTTCAGCAGGAACACACACCACACACACACCACACACACACCACACACAGAGACCTGGGATCAACAACACACAACACATCAGATCTTCAGCAGGAACACACACCACACACACACCACACAGAGACCTGAGGTCAACAACACACAACACATCAGATCTTCAGCAGGAACACACACCACACACACACCACACACACACCGCACCGAGACCTGGGATCAACAACACACAACACATCAGATCTTCAGCAGGAACAAACACCACACACACACCACACAGAGACCTGAGGTCAACAACACACAACACACAACACATCAGATCTTCAGCAGGAACACACACCACACACACACTGCACCGAGACCTGAGGTCAACAACACACAACACATCAGATCTTCAGCAGGAACACACACCACACACACACCACACAGAGACCTGAGGTCAACAACACACAACACATCAGATCTTCAGCAGGAACACACACCACACACACACCGCACCGAGACCTGAGGTCAACAACACACAACACATCAGATCTTCAGCAGGAACACACACCAGACACACACCACACCGAGACCTGAGGTCAACAACACACAACACATCAGATCTTCAGCAGGAACACACACCACACACACACCACACACACACCACACACAGAGACCTGGGATCAACAACACACAACACATCAGATCTTCAGCAGGAACACACACCACACACACACCACACACACACCACACACACACCACACACAGAGACCTGGGATCAACAACACACAACACATCAGATCTTCAGCAGGAACACACACCACACACACCGCACCGAGACCTGAGGTCAACAACACACAACACATCAGATCTTCAGCAGGAACACACACCACACACACACCACACACACACCACACACACACCACACACAGAGACCTGGGATCAACAACACACAACACATCAGATCTTCAGCAGGAACACACACCACACACACCGCACCGAGACCTGAGGTCAACAACACACAACACACAACACATCAGATCTTCAGCAGGAACACACACCACACACACACCACACCGAGACCTGAGGTCAACAACACACAACACATCAGATCTTCAGCAGGAACACACACCACACACACACCACACCGAGACCTGAGGTCAACAACACACAACACATCAGATCTTCAGCAGGAACACACACCACACACACACCACACACACACCACACACAGAGACCTGGGATCAACAACACACAACACATCAGATCTTCAGCAGGAACACACACCACACACACACCACACAGAGACCTGAGGTCAACAACACACAACACATCAGATCTTCAGCAGGAACACACACCACACACACACCACACACACACCACACACAGAGACCTGGGATCAACAACACACAACA
>NC_138736.1:431028-441028 GCF_965113295.1 Leuciscus leuciscus
TTATATCTGGACGTCCTCCGTGAGAAACGAGGCCATGATCTCTGACTCTGAGCAGGAACAGGACGAGATGAAGTTTCGGTTTCGTGTTTGACGTCAGGAGCGCTGAAGGTGGGATTCTGAAACTGAGCTTTTAATGTCATGCCTTTCCTCCAGTTCCTGTCTTCAGTGTCGGCCAACAGCAAACATCTGGAGACCGATGGTGATCTGAGGAACTGATGAAGGACAACCCCTTCAATATTCATTATGAGTCATAATCATAAATGCAGTGATGTTCACAATAACAGTTTAAATACACAAAAGAATGATTTAAACTCTGTTTTACATCTGATATACACATTTAGATTAAATATGCCATTCTCATTAATGGAGTTAATTTACATGAATTCATTACCGAGAAGTTACAACATTTTTCATACTCTAATAAACAGAAATATGAGTAGTGTATGCGCTTGTGTTGAACACTTCTCCTGAGGCGAGCTGTGTGTTAATGTTTGATTAGCGCATGATAATAGAAGAACTCACGGTCTGAGGAAATATTTACACACAAATAATGCACAATAAGGCCTATCTGTTTACATTAAAAATCTAAAGCAATTCAAAATACTATTTGGTCAGTGGAACAGATTAAGAAAAACTTTCTCTGAAATATATTTTATACTATTTGATTTATTTTTTCAAAAACAAGGCGAGGATCGGCTACTAAATTATTTTTAGCAACGTAATGTGATGCACACCCATATCTCATATTTTCCTAATGTCTTGTACCATTAAACATGGCATCACGTGGATGAATATGCATATGCAAATGATATGCAGATGAGGATATGCATAGTAAAACGAGGCGTTGTAAGCTCATATTTGGGTATTTCGGGGAGGAGACTCATGTTCTCCATCTTCCTCTGACTGGGATTATAAAGGGAATTTTGCGCAGGTTCTGCCGTTCGCACGCTTTTATAAGTCTGAATATTTTTTGGCTTTCGGGCGCACGTACACTTTTAGTAAGCATCCTACGCATATTTTTATAAATAAGACCCCAGTCTCTAATAACGTTCTCAAAACGTAAGCACAAAAACATCATTTATACATCATTGATGGAACTTTTTTTAAGCACCAACCTGCTGTGTTTACTGTAAAAATACTGTAAAAACACTATAGGCTGAACATGTAATGCGCATGTGCATGACGTCATCGTCTTCAGAGATTCGCGTTTTTGTTGTTTACATGGAGTCCGTTTTCAAAAGTTTGCGTTTTCGGCCGCCCAAACGCTATTGTCCTGTAAACGAACGACCAAAACGCATTAAAAGTTTTACGTTTTTAGTTGAACAGCTTTTTTGTCCGACTTGATACAGCGCCGACGCCACGTGACTGTGACGTATGCCATCAAAGTACCGCGAGAGCAATTCGAGAGTAGCCGGAGAACCAGGGGGGCAGGGTTTCATATTATTTTGAAGTTTCCCCGGGCGCCGCCATTGGCTAGCGGACCATCACCTGCTGTTAGCATCCCATTGACTCCCATTCATTTTGGCGTCACTTTGACAGTGAATAACTTTACATCTGAGGCGTTTAAAGACTCCATTTGTCCATTATTTATTTCTAAAGAAACACGAAAATGTATAAAAGGCTCCATTACCTTGTATCTTACGTTATGGCCCTGTAGAAGCAGTTTTTGTAAAAATAGGCTAACGATTGCGTCATAACCACACGACTCTCTGTCGCACAGTAGAGAGATTACCGTATGGACAGGAGGAGAAGCTCGCGGGCAATCGGGGAGACGTGGAGGCAAAATGACAAAGTAATTAATCAGAATACTTAGCAAAAGTTTCTCCTGCTCCTAACTCATGGACACCTCCTACTCACGCTCTCCGTCTGTGCAAGTTTCGGAAGGGAATGATTCAGATTTCTCTTGGTACAGCTACTAGAAGACAGACGGGTTGCTCACGTCACATCTACGTCATCAAGCTCAGTGTGAGTCTGCGCAGTACGCTCGACCATCAGGAAGTTAGTGCTTCTAATTGACTTCACTTGTCTCCGTTGAATCCAATGGGGTCGCTGTGTCCAGTTTATATACTGTCTATGCGGAGAACTCAGCCAGCGCAGCTTCTCAAGAGCGGCTGCAGGAGGGCTGATGACGACACAGCTGATCCACGACTGGCCGGATTCACCGCATGACAACGATCACGTGTGTTTCGTGTTTATTCGAACACCTTTAGTTCATCTAAAGTTCACAAATCAGTTTTTTATAACAGTAAACACTCTTTTCATGTCGTTGCGATGTTATATTGTGTCATGTTTATCAAATTAAAACTGATTAAAAAACGTATAGACTCCACTTCATTGATAGTAGCTTATGTTGAACTTTATTCTTGTTCAAACAGACGCTGTATGAAGCAGTACATAAAGTAGGCCTATTGAATGAAAATGTCTCTGAAACATCTGTGTATTATTTGGCAAATATTACATTTATTTCACTTCAGCTGTGGTAAAGTACGCGAACACCACGTGAACGGTCACTACGGGAACCAGAAAGTGTCCGACTTCACGTCTCCGTTTGCAGCTCCTCCCCGCCTGCACGCGGCTACTCTCGCCGATCGGTTACATCCAGCCGCAGCCGATGTCCAACACACCTTGAGTCTCCTGAGGTCACATGACTGATGAAACACACAGCATCACCTGAGTCTCCTGAGGTCACATGACTGATGGAGAAACACACAGCATCACCTGAGATCAACCTGCACGGACATGCCCCTCTCTTCATTGCTCCACCCACTAATGTAAGAGTGGATCATGATCTGTCGATCACAGCTGAAGCCATGAGAAATAATGCTTCGAGGAAAATACAAGAACATCATGAACATGCAGAACACAAGCAAGAGTTAGTGTTAGTCGCTGTCCTGTTATTATAGCAGCTGTGAAACAACAGTGCAGATCAGCCTCGAGCACTGAGACATGATTAGATGTTGTCCAGCTTGATCTCCAGCTGTCCATCCATACACAGATACAACTTTACATTAAAACATTACTCGCGCATGGAGCAGAAACAGATTCTGCAGCTGAGACAGATCTCTCCATGCGCTGATGTGAAACCGCAGACTGTAGAAGTGTGAAACTCAAGCTACAGTCGTGATGTAAGAGTCAGTATATAATCATGACCAAAGCAATGAGAGCCTGATGAAACCCCACAGACTGCAGATCAGTGGAGGCTTTACACGAGAGCCTCGAGAACTCTTCACTGAGAGGAGGAACTGCAGATCAGCACCGAGAACACTTCACTGAGAGGAGGAACTGCAGATCAGCACCGAGAACACTTCACTGAGAGGAGGAACTGCAGATCAGCACCGAGAACACTTCACTGAGAGGAGGAACTGCAGATCAGCACCGAGAACACTTCACTGAGAGGAGGAACTGCAGATCAGCACCCAGAACACTTCACTGAGAGGAGGAACTGCAGATCAGCACCGAGAACACTTCACTGAGAGGAGGAACTGCAGATCAGCACCGAGAACACTTCACTGAGAGGAGGAACTGCAGATCAGCACCGAGAACACTTCACTGAGAGGAGGAACTGCAGATCAGCACCGAGAACACTTCACTGAGAGGAGGAACTGCAGATCAGCACCGAGAACACTTCACTGAGAGGAGGAACTGCAGATCAGCACCGAGAACACTTCACTGAGAGGAGGAACTGCAGATCAGCACCCAGAACACTTCACTGAGAGGAGGAACTGCAGATCAGCACCGAGAACACTTCACTGAGAGGAGGAACTGCAGATCAGCACCGAGAACACTTCACTGAGAGGAGGAACTGCAGATCAGCACCGAGAACACTTCACTGAGAGGAGGAACTGCAGATCAGCACCGAGAACACTTCACTGAGAGGAGGAACTGCAGATCAGCACCCAGAACACTTCACTGAGAGGAGGAACTGCAGATCAGCACCGAGAACACTTCACTGAGAGGAGGAACTGCAGATCAGCACCGAGAAAACTTCACTGAGAGGAGGAACTGCAGATCAGCACCCAGAACACTTCACTGAGAGGAGGAACTGCAGATCAGCACCGAGAACACTTCACTGAGAGGAGGAACTGCAGATCAGCACCGAGAACACTTCACTGAGAGGAGGAACTGCAGATCAGCACCGAGAACACTTCACTGAGAGGAGGAACTGCAGATCAGCACCGAGAACACTTCACTGAGAGGAGGAACTGCAGATCAGCACCGAGAACACTTCACTGAGAGGAGGAACTGCAGATCAGCACCGAGAACACTTCACTGAGAGGAGGAACTGCAGATCAGCACCGAGAACACTTCACTGAGAGGAGGAACTGCAGATCAGCACCGAGAACACTTCACTGAGAGGAAGAACTGCAGATCAGCACCCAGAACACTTCACTGAGAGGAGGAACTGCAGATCAGCACCGAGAACACTTCACTGAGAGGAGGAACTGCAGATCAGCACCGAGAACACTTCACTGAGAGGAGGAACTGCAGATCAGCACCCAGAACACTTCACTGAGAGGAGGAACTGCAGATCAGCACCGAGAACACTTCACTGAGAGGAGGAACTGCAGATCAGCACCGAGAACACTTCACTGAGAGGAGGAACTGCAGATCAGCACCGAGAACACTTCACTGAGAGGAGGAACTGCAGATCAGCACCGAGAACACTTCACTGAGAGGAGGAACTGCAGATCAGCACCGAGAACACTTCACTGAGAGGAGGAACTGCAGATCAGCACCGAGAACACTTCACTGAGAGGAAGAACTGCAGATCAGCACCGAGAACACTTCACTGAGAGGAGGAACTGCAGATCAGCACCGAGAACACTTCACTGAGAGGAGGAACTGCAGATCAGCACCCAGAACACTTCACTGAGAGGAGGAACTGCAGATCAGCACCGAGAACACTTCACTGAGAGGAGGAACTGCAGATCCGCAGATCAGAACCGAGAACACTTCACTGAGAGGAGGAACTGCAGATCAGCACCGAGAACACTTCACTGAGAGGAGGAACTGCAGATCCGCAGATCAGAACCGAGAACACTTCACTGAGAGGAGGAACTGCAGATCAGCACCGAGAACACTTCACTGAGAGGAGGAACTGCAGATCCGCAGATCAGCACCGAGAACACTTCACTGAGAGGAGGAACTGCAGATCAGCACCGAGAACACTTCACTGAGAGGAGGAACTGCAGATCAGCAGATCAGAACCGAGAACTCTTCACTGAGAGGAGGAACTGGTGTACATTAGAGACAACACCCATCATGAACCAATGAGCAATTTTACAGCATTTATGAATCTAAAACCCCTGAAGAAATTCACATTGTATAAATTAATGTCATAAAATATATAAAACATTAGATCATGACACTACAATGTTTCAATACATGAAACTGAACTAACAGCAAATGTTCATGTCAACATTTTACTATTTTTTAATCAAAACTTGTTTAATTATTTTAACACATTAAGTCTGAATGAAAATACTTGGTAACACTTTACAATAATGTTTCATTACATGAACTGAGATTTAACACTTCGACAGAATTATATCTCTGTGTTAGTTTATATAATAACTAGTGTTAACGAATGAGACTTTACCGTAATCATGTGGTTCCTGTGATCTGACCCCTGACCTAATCCTGACAGCTAATGGCTAACGTTAACAGCTAACGCTAACAGATCGACCGCACTTAAGTCTAGCCGGTGTTCATGTGTTCCTCACTTCAACAACTCTAAACTCATCAAAACTACACACACTCCGGATCACAGAACAGATACAACACGCGAGAGTCACGTTTACAAGTCAAACATGTTTATTTATGATAGTTTATGCTTTCTTTTGTTCAGCTTTCTGGAGCTTCTTCATCTCGTGCTTGATGATCTTGTTCCTCTGTGGAGAGAAGACAAACTGATCAGCTCGTGCTCATACTCACTACACACACACTCAGGCCAACATGTGTTCATATACTCACTACACACACACACTCAGGCCAACACGTGTTCATATACTCACTACACACACTCAGGCCAACACGTGTTCATATACTCACTACACACACTCAGGCCAACACGTGTTCATATACTCACTACACACACACTCAGGCCAACACGTGTTCATATACTCACTACACACACTCAGGCCAACACGTGTTCATATACTCACTACACACACTCAGGCCAACACGTGTTCATATACTCACTACACACACACTCAGGCCAACACGTGTTCATATACTCACTACACACACACACACCAACACGTGTTCATATACTCACTACACACACACACTCAGGCCAACACGTGTTCATATACTCACTACACACACTCAGGCCAACACGTGTTCATATACTCACTACACACACACACACCAACACGTGTTCATATACTCACTACACACACACACACACACACACACTCACTCAGGCCAACACGTGTTCATATACTCACTACACACACACACACTCAGGCCAACACGTGTTCATATACTCACTACACACACACACACACACACACACACACACACACACACACACACACTCAGGCCAACACGTGTTCATATACTCACTACACACACACACACACACACTCAGGCCAACACGTGTTCATATACTCACTACACACTCACTGTCCAACAGAGCAAACGTACCATTTTCTTGGCCTTCATCACCTTGAAGCGATCGAAGTCAGACATTTTTGCCCTCTGTTGGAAGAAAAGCATCATGATTATGAATCATATCATTCATATATTGATCAGTAATGTCCAGCAGAGTCTCTGAGCGTCACCTTCTTCCTGGCCTCGATCTTCTTGGCCCAGCTGCTCTCCTCCCACTTCTTGCTGACCTCGGCCTTCTCCCAGGCTCTCCTCACGTACTTCTGACGCGCGCTGGGGAACACACACACACACACACACACACATCAACATCTGTTCCTCCCACACCTCATTCTCCAGATCTACACAAAAACCAGCCGAGATTTTAATATATTTTCATCTTAAAGTAATTCTCATTAAAAATATTAATAGAAAAGTTTAAGACATTGTTGTAAATGTTACAAACACAATTTAAAGAACACAAAATGAATAACAAGTTTGACATTTTAAAGTCCAATGTTCAGATTCAAAAGCACAGCTGATGATCAAACGCTCTCACTTCCAGCAGAAGCTCTGGAAACACTGGAAACTAACGCTCTATCTAGAGGATCTACATCTGGCCAGAGCTGGAATGAACGCTGTAGGGTTAGGGTCAGGTATGAGCCGAACGTGCCGTTAGCTAGGCTAGTGCAGCGGATCGGCCTTTAGCGTGTCGATTCAGTAGCGAACACCGTGTGACCTGTGAACTCTGTCCGACAGGCTTTACAGTGAACCATCAGCACAGCGGAGACACTCCAAACCTTTCAGACACTCTCTCCGAAATCAGAACGCTTCCTGTTCATCCACATCATCAACTCCAGGAGTGTGTGAGTGTTTAGGTGACGGCGTAGAAGTCTGTCAGCGTTCGATTCATCTCTCTTATTCAGCCTAGCGGTAGTCGGCTCCCGGTCACGTGACACTGGAGCGCAGTGAGGGGGAGTGATTGACAGCTAATATTAACCAATCTAAAATCTGCTGTGAAGTTAAGAATGTAAGGATGAAGCGTGTGTGTTGTAGAGAATGAACGGGTCGCACCACAGCCATTATTCACACTCGCACAAATGCTCCCAAATATTGTTAGGTCGCACAGATTACATTTCAAGAGTAAAATGGCTGCAATTTCAAGCCTTGTGGTTTGAATCTCACTGTGCAACTTAGGCCACATCCACACGAAGCCAGAGCTTTCCCTATCCGATATTTTTTTCCCCAGTTCAAAAAAAAAAATTCCGTAAACACGGCGTCGTCTCAAGAAATATCTGCGTACACACGAAACCACTGAAACCGACTCAAAACGATGTAGTATACATGCCAGACCAGTATGTGGCGCTGTAATTCTGCCACAGACATACACTAAAAACGGAGAAGAAGACTTGGAGCTCGCGCATAAACCTTGCGCGCTGTATACAACAATAATATTAGGCACAGTAGCTTCTTTTTTTCTTTTCTTTTAATCAAGAACTTTGTTGAACAATATGAAAAACCATAAATGTAGTTGCTGTGACTTAACGGTGTCTGACTAGTTGACACTTGGTGTGATGACATCATCGTTTCGCAAAATATACGGATTGGCCGTACACACGAAAACTCAAGGGCGGCGTTTTCAGATTTATCCACCTTGGGACCCGGTTTCAAAAAATGGCGGGTTCAGTCTCCGAAAACGCCGGATCCGTGTGGACGAAACACCAATACGATTAAAAAAATATACGTATACAGCGAAACGCGTCTCCGTGTGGACGGGCCCTAAAGCATGTTCTGTGTAAGGATGAGCAGATGCGAGTCGTAGTAGATATACATCTGATTAAACTAATATAGGATGAGTTTATGAACCGCTGCAGTTTATTCAGTTCAGCTCTAATGCAGTGCCAGATATCACTGACTGGGTTACTCGACTCTCCGTTTTCCTTTTATAAAACATTGATGCGTCATAATCTAGCAGTGCTATTTTTCTATCCATACGTTCATGTTTTTATAGAAATGTTTTGTCAACATTAATTTTCTTAAAATATCTCCATGACGGACACACCCCTCCCCCCTCGCTTAAGACCCGCCAATGATTGACATGAGACATTGACAAAAATGCCCATCCTGGTCGATCTCTATCTCTGAATCCACACACAGCCTGACTCTCTCACATACACACATACTGTTTCTCCTGCTCTACAGTGATGAAGCAGGGCATGATGGGACACACACACACACTGCCTGACTCTCACTCTCTCACACACACAGTGTTTCTCCTGCTCTACAGTGATGAAGCAGGGCATGATGGGACACACACACACACACACACACAGCCTGACTCTCTCTCTCTCACACACACACAGTGTTTCTCCTGCTCTACAGTGATGAAGCAGGGCATGATGGGACACACACACACACACAGCTCACCTGTGAGGGACTTTGATGACGTAGTCTGTGAGCTGCAGGCACTTGAAGGGCATGGCCTGCCTCTTGACCCCAGTGCACGGGCCGTCCACCAGCGCCTGAACACAATCACAACATATTCAGCCCTGACACAGTGTTCATGAAGCTTTATAGCGTGACTAACAGTACTGTAGTGTATAAACTCACCCTGTTTTGGTCAATAACATCTACAATCGCCACCAGCTTCCCCTCATACGGCCCGAAAGCCACAAAAGCAACGCGGCCGATTTCGACAAAGCGCTTAAAAACCTGAAGAAAAAAGTAAATAAAACTATTAATGCATTTTCAGTGTAAAACATCCCAGTGACAGAAAGGCAGATCTCATGACGGGCACTGCCCTGTGTCTCCAGTAATGTTCACAATCTAACTTTAATTCTGTAATTTACTGACCCTCAAGCTGATCCAGACCTGTACTAGTTTCTCTCTTCAGCTGACCCTAACCCTGACCCTAACACAAGAGATGATGTCTTAAAGGCTGTCGGGGACCGAACGGTTGTTGGACTCCATTCACTTCAATAGTATTTTTTTTCCTACTATGGGCAGAGCAACTGTTCGATTACCGACACTCTTTAAAACATCTGTGTTCAGCAGAAAAACGAACTACATACAGGTTATGAACATGAGCATGAGTAAATTATGACAGAATTATAATTTTCGCGTGAACTGTCTCTTTAAGCGCGTGCTTCAGCCGGTTGCTCTCGGGCGCGCGCTCTCTCTGTTCGTGCCCGTGCGAACGGGACCGAATAACACAACTTTCTCGCAATAAAACACATTTATATCGAGTGTTTCGGTCATTTATCATCATTTGATGATCCTGTGAAACACGAGTGTCTGCAGACTCCGGCCTAGCTCTCGCTCTCTCTCTCTCACTCACTCACTCAACCACGTTGTTTCGAGGCACATCTGACGCTCTTTCTCACCGATAGCGCTAAAAGACTCATTTATA